>NW_027187358.1:7557497-7599200 GCF_028583685.1 Petaurus breviceps papuanus | reverse complement strand
TGTGTGTGTGTGTGTGTGTGTGTGTGTGTGTGTGTGTGTGTGTGTGTACATACAGTGGCCTTCGCTCTTTTCTGGTCTTAGGTGCCCAGAGGGGAAACAAATCCTTCAGATATGCAATGCTACAGCCGACATATTGTGTGGAGTACCTGAGACAGGTAAGGTGACCAAGGTAATAAGGAAACAGGTCCCAAGTTCCTGATGTCTGAAGCAGGATTTAAACCCAGGTCCTTGGCCCCCAGATGGAGTCCCTCTTTACAGGGTACTTTGCTACCTCAGGGAGGTGGATCATGACAGTCAATCTGGGTGCTTCAGGAAACCTGGGAAAGGAAGGTTTTAGGTCCCATATCAGAGGAAATGGTTCCAGAACCAGCACCCTTGGTCTGGGGAACTGTTGGAACTTCCTATAGAGGAACAGTCCAAGGCTGTCAAAGTCCCAGTCTGTATGGGCCAGGCTTTCTCATTTGGAACATCTTCTCTATAGGCCTATGTGTCTGGGTCAGGCTTAATAAATGACACATGGTTGTCTGGAGTCAGGAGGGGCCTTGGTAGCCATCTCTTCCAGTTCACCCTCCACCTGCAGTTAAGGAGTTGAGGAAGATAAGATTCAGAATGGGGAAGGCACTTGCTCAAGGCCCCATGTCCCATTGAAAGCAAAACCAGAACTTGAACTCAGTTCTTTGGACTGTAGTTCAAGGCTCTTTGCACTAGGCTACAGTGACACACTCATTCTCTTCCTTTCAGGCATCATCTTCCAAACAGAATCATCTACTGTCAGAGGTAGGAGGGAGGTTCTTGTTGCTGTTGTTTGTCCTTTGTTCTTGAAGAGGACCATGACATCAGAGGGGTGATGTCTTGGCAAATGACCTGGATTTAAGTGAGCTGTCCAGATGACAGCTAAAGGACTGTGCAGGCTCACCGGCCTCACTTCGTCCTCCTGAGCCATCTAAGTCCAGTGGCCAGATATAGACCAGGAATTCCCCTTGGAATTTTTTCACAAACTCATTTTTTTTGCTTTTTCCTTGTAGGAAGCACATCGGATTGGTCTTGGATTCTGATTCATTTGGTTTTTAGTTCTTGTTGGTGGGGCTTGCTGGGTTTCTAATCACTGAACATGGAAACAGAAATGGTAAATAAGGGGCCTTTGGGTGTGAGGGGTCATGGAGTATACGTGACATCCCTTCTTTACTAGATGGTAGGGTTGGGAGTGAGAACGAGCAAAAACATATTTTGTAAAACTTCAAGAAGTTAATTACAAAATCATCTGCTCCCAACCCTAGCTGGGATGGATTAAGGCTCATTCTTGCCCTTTGAGAAATGGAGGGAAGAGGGAAGGAATAGAACTGGAACAGAGGAAAGTTTGGAAGGTAAAATGGGATGGTTTAACTTTGAGCCCCTCTCTGTCTGTTTGCTATTTCTGGGAGGTCTGAGGAACCCAGGGGAAGGGGGTTTGCTTTTAAGCAGCCTCAAATTTCCCATGCCCCACATAACCTTGTCTTACAAGGACTTACTGGTGGCCTAGTGTAATAGTAATGGGAATTTGAAGATCTTCCCTGCCCCCAGTAGAACAAATGTAATCACATCAAGACTGTGTTGGGAGGAACTTGCTGAAGGGTGGAGCAGAGCCCACAGGAAGCTAGAAGTCAGAGCAGTTAGAGCTGGATGGAGGGGAGGACACATTCAAGGAGATAGCTAGACTTGTGAGTGTTTGCACCCTGCTGTGACAGCTAGGCTTGTGAGTGTTTGTTTGTGGGAAGGCTAAAGGATAGTGTGGCTTCCTGCTGTGCTATGGTGTATTAACTTCTTTGTTGTTATGATGGATTAATTTTCCTGGTGTTTCTGGGATTTGGTTTTCTGGTGTCTGAATAAATGTTTTGCTTCTTTCTTCTATATGGAAAGTCTGTTACATTTTGCAATTGAGAACTATGCCAGCATATTTGTCATCAACGTTGGTGCTATGAATATTGTGTTGGTGCTACATTTGGCAATGAGGATGGGATCACTAAATATTGGACCTCTGTTTGGAGTCAGAAGGACTTCAGAAGAAGAAATGGCTATTCCAGGATAGGAGAATTTATCTTATTCCTCCCCAGCAAGGGAATGGGCTAAAAGTACAGGGCTCTGTGAAAACTGGGAACTGAGGTTACAGAAGGGAGAACCTAGAGATTTAGAAACATGTTTATAGGGAATACCAATAAAACCAGGGAGAGAATTGGAAGGAGTATGTATCTACTTCTTTTTTACTTTTTTGTCTGTTAAATTTGTTTGTGATATTTATTTCCTACAGGCTTAGTACCCTCCACTTGCAGATCCCTGATCGCTTAAGCTGGATGGCACCCCCTGTCCACGACTGTATTTTTGTATTTTTACAAAATACATTTTTGCTTGTTCTCACTCCCAACCCAAGCTCCAGATGACTTCTTGGGGCAGGGATAGCTCTATGTCCAATTTCAGGAGGAATTAACTATGGAGAAGAGACTTTTATTCCCTACCCCAAGATTTTGAACCCCATTTGTTCGAGGGGGGGAATGTGTGGTTGTTTGTGCTCAAATCCCCACCCTAAGATATTGTTTTACATGCTTTTTTTTCTGTTATCCCTGTTATATTGTTGTAAAATTCTATTCACACCAGTTACCACACCAGTTGCCCCTAAAATTCCCTTTAACCTATGTAATGAAATATATTGTTAATATATTTTTGCTATGTATGGAACATGAAAGATCTTGGGGCCAAATGTAATGGGAATGGGAATTTGAAGATCTTCCCTGCCCCCTAATAGGCTGAATGTAATCACATGGAGCCTGTGGTGGGAGGAGTTTGCTGAAGGGTGGAGCAGAGCCAACAAGAAGCTGGGAGTCAGAGCAATTAGAACTGGAGGGAGGAGAGGACATACCCAAGGAGACAGCTAGGCTTGTGAGCATTTGTGGGAAGGTTAAAGGATGATGTGGCTCTCTGTTATGTTATGGTATATTAACTTCTTTGTTGCTATGATGAATTTGGCTTTCTGCTTTGGGGATTCAGTTTTCTGGTGTCTAAATAAATGTTTTGCTTCTGTTTTCTATATGGATAGTCTGTTATATTTTGTGATTGAGAACTATGCTGGCATATTCATGGTTACCCTTGGTCCTGTGAATATTGGGTTGGCATTACACCTAGTCAAGGCTTTTCAGTCACCCAGATTGATATCTTCATTCTTTCAGCCATCCCACACCTTCAATCAGTTGGCCAAATCTTGTCTGCACCAACCTATTTCTCCTTCTCTTCCCTCATAGACTCCCTCCTTATCCTAGTTTGGACCCTCATCACCACTCACCTGTAGTATTGCAGAATCCTCATTAGTATCCTTGCCTTCAGTCTGCCCGTGACCACCCATTCTCCTTGCAGACTCCAAAGCAAACTCTTAAAGCACGACTCTGGACATGTCTACTCTAAAAACTTTAGCAGGGCCCAATCATGCTAGGTTCAAACACATTCTTCTATTGGACATTGAAAGAGCTCTTCAAAGTAATTTGGTACTATGTCCAAAGATTTATGAAATGGTGCTTCAATCTAGCAATTCCATGACTAGATCTGTATCCCAAAGAAATTTTTTTTTAAAATTGTATAAATTTATAGCAGCTCTTATTGTGGAAGCTAAGAATTGGAAATTGAGAGAATGTCTATCAATGGGAGTGGCTGAACAAGTTGTGGTATATGATTGTAATGAAATACTATTGTGCTATAAGAAATAATGAGTGGAATAATACCAGAAAAATATGGAAAGACTTATGTGAACTGATGCAAAATGAAGTGAGCAGAACCAGGAGAACATTGTACACAGTAACAGAAGTGTTGTATGATCAACAACTGTTAAAAGACTTAGCTATTTTCAGCAATACAGTGATCTAAGACAATCCCAAAGGACTAATGATGAAGCATCCTCTCCACCTCCAGAGAAAGGACTGTCTGAATACAAACTGAAACATGGTATTTTCCTTCCTTCCTTCCTTCCTTCCGCTCAATCTCATCTATAAACTTAAGGCATTGGACTGGATGATCTCCAAGATTTCTTACTTGTTTAAATTATGTTAGAATTGCCTAATTTAAATAAATAAGAAATCTCACAGCTTTGAGACCATTTTGTTCTTCATTGTATCCCAGCTTGTAGCATAGTAGCTGGCACTTGAATAAATTAATTCAGCAATATCCATGGGCAGCTATCCTTCTGCACAAAGGTTAATGCTCACAAGTGAACTGATTCCACTATCTTTGGTGTGGTTTCATTTATGTTGTCTCCTGCTGCAGACCCTCTTCACCTCACCTCTGGATTATGGCAGTATCCATGGGGGATTGGGGGTGTGCCTGCCTCTTATCTCTCCCCACTCCAATCCTTCCTTCATTCAACTGCCAAAGTGATTGTCCTAAAGCACCATGCCATCCCTGTTGATAAACTGCACTGGTTCCCTATTGCCTCCAAAATCAAATCTGAAATCCTCTGGTTTCTATAGCCCTTCTGTTCCTCACGGTACATCCCTCCACCTCTAACCCGTCTCCTGACTCAGAGCTTGTTCACTCTTGGTCCTCCATTCCTGGAATGCTCCTGTCTCCATCTCCCGACCTCCTCTGAGGCCCACCTTCAGCAATAACCCCTTTCTGATCTCTCTTCGTTCTCTATCAGTATCTCCAACTGTCTCTAGCTGGTCTGTACAGGTATGTTCTTTTGTCTCCCCAGTTACTCTGGGAGGTCCTCGAGGGCAGGGATTGTCCTTTTGCCTTTTTGTATTCCCAGCATTTAATAGGTGCTTAGGAAATGCTAGCCAGTTGTTTCAACTGCCTTAGTCTTGAGGACAGAACCCCAGGAGTGATGTCTTCACCTTGTTAGAAGTCTGGTTGATTTCCTTCCTGATGACTCCCTTCCTGGTCCTGAACTGGGTACCCTTGTGTGAGTGGTGAAGGCTCCAAGTTCAGAAAGGGGAGCCAAGGAAGGAGTTGTGGAAAGATCCATTAGTCTTTCAGCATCAAAAACTAATTTTGTTGTTGAAACAGCTGCTTTTAGCTGTCCTTTCTCCTAGCAAAAAAAAGTCCCAGAAAACTGATTTAATTTTATTTCACCACATAAGTTTGATATTACCTTCTTAAATGGTATTTTAAAATCTTCAGCCAAATAGTGCAAGATCAGATCTAGATAAATGCCCATTGGACACATATAAGCAAAGTCAAAAGCTCCCAGAAGTCTCCAAGGGCCTGGAGTGGTGAGGTCAGGGGTGTTCCTCCTTGGCCCAAGGACTGGGGGTCCCCAAGGAGGCATCAGACTCAGGATGCCTGTGCTAGGCAGTCCCTTTTTTATGTGAGCTGGGGTTAGTTTTGCCCTGTAACCTCTCAGCAGGGCCCTTGAAAAGAGATTATGATAGATTTGGAACACCATCCTCCTCCCACTTCCCCCCAAGCTTCAGAGAGGTTACTGCTTTCTGCTTTTAAATTTTAATTTAAAGGCAATTCTTATAATTACTTTGACACCATCAACTAAGTTTAGAGGACTGCAGATGCCCTCCATCTTGACACAGAAGTCAGGGTCTAAGAGTGCAAAATGAGGTATATATATTTTTGAGACATGGTCAAAGCAGGAACTTGTATTGATTAAATATATCTTTAGATATTTTCCATATTAAATATGAATATTTAATAAAATATATAAAATAATTTAAAATGTTGAAGTATTATTGAATTTTTAAAGTTTCAAAATTAGCTACAAAGCCATGCTACAGAAAACCATGAACTATAAACTATTTACAATTTGCATGTCCTAAAAGAGTTTCATTCTATTGGGGGGGGGGGCTTAACATATAATTTTTAAAACCTTTAAATTATTTTTATACTAAATTTGTCACAGCAAAACTTCCCAACTAATCTTCAAATACATTAACTTTTAATAAAATAGCATTCTATGTCTTGACAGAGAGGAAGTGAACTAAGGGTCTAGAACCAGAGATGCAGTTTCTGCATTTGTATCCCCAATACCTAGGCACAGTAACAGTCTAAGAGGTGTATATTGATTGTTGTCTGTCCATCCTGGCTCCTTGGAGGAGGAAACAAAAGCTAGAGAAGAAATGAGCAGCTTCCTTACCTAGTCTAGGACTTGTAAGTACAGAGGCCATGCAGTCCTTGCAAGTAAATGTTGGGTTAGGAGGGAAGAGAAAGATAGCAGATCTGATTTTTTTAGGGTCCCTAAGACTGAAGAATATATGGCACAGATATTTGAGATTCCAGCAATTTCAGCAGTCATACATCAGGATTTGTACATTGTCCTCACTTTGTGCACATCTATCAGTCCCTGGCAGAGATGGGTGTAGCCCTGGCCAGGCCCCCAGTTTCAGGGCCCACCAGCTAATTGGCAAGATGATTGAGCACTGTCCAGTGGTGCCAGTAGCCGACCATGTGAGCCACTGAGATTCTCAGGAACAAAGTAGTTCAATGGTTCTCCTTAGGGCCCCAAGCGGCTTGCCCTATTCTCCCCCACTTCCAGAGCTCTGGAGGAGGCTTTGGGCTCCAACCCTGCTCCTACACCTTCTAGGAGGCAGGTTCTACACTGGACACATTTTCCAATATGTTTGACCTTGCTGCCTCCTCACACATAATGGTCCCATGACAAGCATTTGTCACACTGGAGCATAGCAAACACTTTGATTAGAGATAAGACTGTGATAGAGATGGGCTGAACACTTCCATAGCATTCTCAACAGCCCATCATCAACCAATGCTGAAGCCAGTGACCATATACCTCAGGTTGAAGTCAGTCCCCCATGGCCAAATTTCCAACTGAAGAAGAGGTTTTGAGTGCCATTAGGTTTCTCTTGTGTGGCAAAGTACCTGGTACTGATTCTATTCCATTTGAGATTTACAAGGTAGGGGGTCCATTGCTCATACAAAAACTGACTGAAATTTTCCAGGTTATATGGCAAGATGAGGTTCCTCCCCCCCCCAGTAGTTTGAGGATGCCTCCATTGTCCATCTCTATAAAGGAAAGAGAAATAGGTTGTCCTGTGACAATCACAGGTGGGCTCTCTCTCTGCCATAAGTGTAAGGGTCTTGCCATAGTCTTCTTTAACTGGCTGATCCTTCACCTGGAGGATGGTCATCTACCTGAGAGCCAATGTGGCTTCAAAGAGGGTAGAGGTACAGTTGATATGGTATTTGTTGCCCAACAGCTCCAGAAGAAACGTCAGAAGAATAGATGCCCGTACACAATGTTCATCAATCTGACCAAGGTTCTTGATACTGTCAATCATGGGAGCTTGTAGAAGACCATGGAAAAATTTGGTTGCCTGGAGAAGTTCATCAGTATTGTATACCAGTTCCATGACAGTATGTTTGCATGGGTTCTGGATGGTGGACAAAGATCTCACTCTTTCCCAGTCACCAATGGAGCAAAGTAGAGCTATATGCTTGTAAGTACATAGTAAGTACATGCATCCATGCTTCTTCTTTTTTAAGCAATCAGGGTTAAGTAACTTGCTCAAGGTTACACGGCCAGTTATTTCTGGGTGTGGTGCTGAGTGTCTGAGCCCGGGATTCGATCTCCAGGTCATCCCAACACTGGAGCCGGTGCTCTTACTCGCGTAGCCACCTGGCCGCCCCTTCTTAACATGATATTTTCAGCAATTGTATCAGATACTTTCAATGAGGATGAGAAAGGCAACAACTGATGCACTGACAGTAAATTGTTTAACTTGAAAATGCTACAAGCTAAGACTAAAGTGGAAGGAGAGTTGGTATATGACTTTTTGTTCACAGATGATTGTGCACTCAATACAGCCTTGGAGGCTGAGATGCAGCAGAGTATAGATTGATTCTCTGCCACTTGTGCCAATTTTAGCCTGACAATTAACACCAAGAAAATATGTTCTCCACTAGGCAGCACTGTGTCATCCATACATGTAACCATCAATTACAGAAAATGGAGAAATTTTGAATTCTATGGATAACTTATTTTGGCAGCATACTTTCCAGGGATGTCCACATAAGATGATGAAGCTGGCAAACACATTGCTGGAGTTGGCTCAGTGTTTGGGAGGCTCCAAAGGAAAGTGTGGAAGATAAAAGGTATTAGACTGCTTACCAAACTGAAGGTCTACAGAGTCGTTGTGCTGACCTCACTGATGTATGTCTGTGAAACCTGGGCAGTGTTATGCCAGGAAATGGAATCACTTCCATTTGCCTTGTCTTTGGAAGATTCTGAAGACCACCTGGCAAGATAAGGTCTTGCCACTGAGGTCCTTTCTCAAGCTAAATTGCTAAGCAGTCACATAACACTAGAAAGAGTACAACTCCAATGAGCTGGCCACATGATTTGAATATCAAACATACATTTGCCTAAAAGACTGTTTAGTGGGAAACTCAGGTGCTCACATAGTGGTCAGAAGAATTGATACAAGGATCCTTTCAAGGTTTCTCTGAAAAACTTTGGAAATTATTGTGAGAGATTCAAGCTCTGTGGAAGTCTGGGGTTATGAGGATGATATGGCCTCCAGACTCCATCATCCTTCTCAGAATCCTAGAAGTGAGGTCACAGAAGACCTTCTTCACAAGCTGGAATGATATTGACCTTTGGCTGTATGTGCGTGTATGAGATGGAAGAGTTCAATAGAAGATGATCTTCTCAGAGCTAGAGGTCGAGACAAAGGGGCAATGTCCAAGGACTTAGGCACAGGTTATTCCCTCAGCCCTCCTCTTCTGCCCCTCCCTCCACAAGAGATGACACTGCATGTTTTTCTCTCTTTATATGTTAATATGGTACCAGAAATAATACATTAGACCTGGATCTGAGCTCTAGCACTTTTCCTTTACTAGTTAGGCAAATCACTTAACCAAAGTCTCAGTTTCCAAATCAGTCACCTACCATGTCATTTTTCAGAATTTTGAGACTGACTGCTGGGAAGATCAGATGAAACAACATCCATGAATATGAATTATATACTAGCAAATGCTTTCATTGTTAAGGCGTCACCATCACAATCAAAGATGTGTCTATTTAAGATGAACCATTACTAGTGGCACCAGTTCCAAGACCACCTGACCAGAGGGTTTCCTAAAGTCTCTAAGCTGTATTTATCACTGTCCTCCACCCCCATAGTAAGCCTCATGGCCTAAAATAGAACCCTAGTTTCATAGGCAATGTAAATGCTCATTCACAGATCTCATATTGTGAAGTGTGTGGGTCAGGAATCTGACAAGGAGGCTACAAGTCCTGTTTTCAAAGTCACACAAAGTCTGACACTTATCATAGGCATTAACCTGGTACCTGCTTGATTGTGATCAGTATGACAATGGCATCAGGCAGTTCTGGGGCTAGGACCAACAAACATTTAGGGAATGAAGTGTAAGTACCTGAGTGACATGGTCATTGAGTGTCCAAGTAATGGATGTGCTTGGAAATGATGGTAAACACAGTAAGAGATTTGCTTTGGACTCTGGTAGATATCATTCAGAATATAAAGTACTTTGAACAAAAATGGGCACAATAAAGGCACTAAAATATTGGTAGAGTGATGGATGTGAGGAACATGGGACTGAATAATGTCGGGAGGTCCCTTCAGGGAATCTGGGGTTTTAAAGGTTCCAGGATGGCATCTCCTGTGACTCACAGGCTTCAGAAATGAGCAGGAGCCAAGGTCAATAGCATAAATAAGTTTGGGTTCTCTGGGAGGGGTTGGCAATGCCCAATAATGTCTTTCTATAAGAAACAACACCTTTGGAATGACAAAAGTTGGAGAAGCTGTGGGGAAATTGGGACACTAATGTGTTGTTGGAGTTGTCAGCTGACCCAACCATTCTGGAGAGCAATTTGGAACTATGCCCAAAGGGCTATGAAATTGTGCATACCCTTTGATCCAGCAACACCACTGCTATCTATCTGTATCCCAAAGAGATCATAAAAAAGGGAAAAGGACCCACATGTACAAAAAAATATTTATAGCAGCACTTTTTGTGGTGGCAAAGAATTGGAAATTAAGGGGTTGCCTGTCAATTGGGGAATGGCTGAACAAGTTGTGGTATATGAAAATGAAATACTATTGTTCTATAAGAAATGACGAGCAGGTAGATTTCAGAAAAAAAAAAAAGAAAGAATTACATGAACTGATGCTGAGTGAAGTGAGCAGAACCAGAACATTGTACACAGTAACAGCAACTCTGTGCAATGATTAACTATGATAGACTTAGTTCCTTTCAGTAATACAATGATCCAAGACAATTCCAAAAGACTAGTGACAGAAAATGCTATCAGCATTCAGAGAAATATAAAGTCTGAATATCGACTGAAGTATAATATTTTAACTTTTTTGGTTTTTTATTTTTTGTAAATTTTCCCCTTTGTTCTGATTTTTTCTTTCACAACTTGACTAATGAGGAAATATATTTGCATGATTACACATGTATAACCTATATCAGATTTCTTGCTGTCTTGGGGAGGGGAGAGGAAAGGGAGAGAGGGATAAAAATTTGGAACTCAAAATCCTACAAAAAATGAATGTTGAAAACTATCTTTACCTGTAATTGGAAAAAATAAAAATTCTATTTATTAAAAAAAAACAATTAAATACACATTATGTGCTAGGTACTGGAATGACAAATGTGTTCAAAGTTCTTAAATTAATATTATTCCAGTAGAGGGAAAGAGGAGCATAAGGAATTTTCTGTCCAAATCCTTGTTACAGCAGAAGAAACTAAGGCATTAAATGAGAGAAAGTGACTTTCCCTAGGCCACCGGGAAAGCTGAATCCACTCTTTCTGAAACTGAGACTGAGTTGAAGTGGAGCTGCAAGAAACAAGGCATATTGATTGACCCTAGAGAAAAATTGAAAAAAAAAATACACCTCCCTTTCTGTATTATAGAAGAGAGGAACTATGGGTGTAAAATACTGCATATGCTATCAGATGCAGTTGATATATTAGTTAGTTTTACCGAACTGCTTTTCCTCCTTTTTTTTTTAATCTTTATTGCATGGGATGTGGTAGAGCCAAGATAAAAGAATGTCAAGGAGAACAGCTAGCTGGGTTCTATTCAACGACTCCTCCACACAAATTTACAAAATGCACCAGACTAATTCCTGATGAAGAAATAAAAGGAAAAAATGAGTCATTTTCTCAGCTCAGGTTGGCAAAAGGAATCAGAGATCTAAAAATGCTGGAATGAAGTCTAGCCAGGAATGGCTTATACAAAGCATTCCCATGAAGAGACTCAAGGCTGTATACTAGGGGAAAAGAGGTTCCAGACATAGAGAGAATTGGTCTTGTGCAGGGTATAGGAAAAGGGTGTCAGCTAGAAGCTGTTACTAACTACCCAGTTCCAAGTCACAGATCCAAAGTAGACTGAGGAAACGTATACCTGGGAGTAGAATTCTGGGATGAGAAACAGTCACAGGCCCTAGAATATATACTGGGCAAAGAGCAAATTCAGAACCACAAAGCAGCTTTCAGGCTATAATCCCAGGAAAGGAGAGCACCCTTTCAGCTTCCAGGCCAATCTGAAGCCTGTAAGAGAATCACCAAGGCAAGAACCTAAGATTAAAGGGAAATTTGCAGTACTTTCTCTCTGAACCACAGCTGAATCAGCTGACTGAGGTAACTGAGTTTAGCAGCAGTCTATTGCAATTGTAATCAGGGTAAATCCACAGGTGTGTGGCTTAGACACAAACCCAGGTCAGGAATTTATAGAGCTCAGATCAGGAGATCAGCAATCAGATTATGTGGACAGTACTGAAAGCACTTAGCGGCAAGAAAGCAACAGCAAGACCCTGGAAGACACAAGCAAAACCCAAATATTTCTTCCAGAAATGCACAGAGCCCAGTCCTAACATAAAGTCTGAAGCTAGGAAATAAGCTGCAAGAATGAGCAAACAGTCCAAAAAACCACTACAAAAAGGTATAGTGACAAGGGTGTTCAAGATACAAAGTTTGAAAAAGAGAATGACTCCAAAATATCTATAAGCTAAATCTCAAAGAAAAACACAGCCTGGCCACAAGTTTGACTAGAATTCCTGGAAAAGTTGAAGCAAGTTTTTCCAGTAAAGAATTCTAAGTATTTGTATAAAAGAAATGAAGGTACTAGAGAAAGAAAATAGAAAAGAAATAAAAGCTATAAAAGAAAGAATTGGAAAAAAAGATTAATTGCAAGGCAGAAGAGATACAAAAAAAACTTTACCCATGTAACAAACTCTTTGAAATTTGAATGAAGCAAACAAAAGTTAATAAGTCCATGAAACAACAAGAAATATTGAAACAATGTAAAAAAAATAAAATATAAGGCATCTCATAGAAAAAAACACTGATCTGGAAAATATATTAAGGAGAAATAATTTGAGAATCTCTGAATATCTGCAAACCATGAAGAAAAAAGAGCATAAAAATCATATTTCAAGAAATCTTAAGAGAAAACTACATAAATCTCTTACAACCAGAGAGCATAATGTAAACGAATCCATCAGTTACTTTCTGAAAGAAATCTTAAAATAATGATTCTTAGGAACATTATAGTCAAAATGCATAGTTTATGTGTCAAAAAAAAGTATTTCAGGCAGCCAGAAATAAAGAATTTAAGTACCAACAAGGCAGTCAGGATTATACAAGATTTAGCATCTATCTATAAAGGAGCCGATTGCTTTGAATATAATGCTTCAGAAGGCAAAGTATATGGACTTACAAGCAAAAATAATTTACCCAGCAAGAAAGAAAATAATCTCACCAAAAAAAATAGACTTTTCATGAAATAGCAGATTTTCACACATTTCTGATTTTAAAAAAAGACCAGAGCTATATAGAAATTTAAAAGTGTAAACACAATAGTCAAGAGAAAACTGAAAAGGTAAACATAAGTGAAAAATCATAATGGACTAAACAAGAATAAACTGTTTACATTCTAATATGGGGACATGATTCATGTATCCTCATTGAATTCTAACTTCACCAGGGATCATAGCAGGAATATAATTAAACTCAGGGCTTGAGAGTGGTTCTGTTATGTTTTGATAATTTTTAAAAATCTAATAATTTATTTTTTCCAATTATATATAAAAGCAATTTTAGCATTTTTAAAATAAATTTTGAGTTCCAAATTCTGTCCTTTCCTCCCTTCCCCCTCCCATCAGATGGCAAACAATTTAATATAGGCTACACATGTACAGTCACGTAAAACATTTCCATATTAGTCATGTTGTGGGGAAAAAAGCACCAATTAAAAAAAGCCAAACGTAAAATAAAGTTTAAAAAGTATGCTTCAGGGGCAGCTAGGTGGCACAGTGAATAGAGCACTGGCCCTGAAGTCAGGAGTACCTGAATTTCAAATCTGGCCTCAGACACTTAACACAAAAAACTAACCATGTGACCTTGGGCAAGTCACTTAACCCCACTTACCCTCCAAAAAAAGAAAAAAAAAGTATGCTTCAATCTGCATTCAGACTCCATCAGTTCTTTCTGTGGAGGTGGATAGCATTTTTCATCATGAGTCCTTTGGAACTGTCTTGGATCATTGTATTGCTGAAAATAGCTAAATCATTCACAGTTGATCATTATACTATTGCTGTTACTGTGTACAATGTTATCCTGGTTCTGCTACTTTCACTTTGCATTAATTCTTTCCAGGTTTTTCTGAAATGATCCCACTCATTATTTCTTATACCACAAAAATATTCCTTTACAATCATATACCACAACTTGTTCAGCCTTTCCCCAATTGATGGTCATCCCCTTAATTTCCAATTCTTTGCCACCACTAAAAGAGCTGCTATCAATAGTTTTGTACTTTTAGGCCCTTTTCCTTTTTGTTTTTCTTTTTTTAATCTCTTTGGGATATAGACCTAAGAGTGCTAGTGCTAGGTCAAAGGGTATGTACAGTTTTATAGTTTAGGTATAGTTCCAAATTGCTGTCCAGAATTGTTAAATCAATTCACAACTCACCGACAATCCTTAGTGTCTCATTTTTCCCACATCCCTCCCAATATTTGTCATTTTCCTTTTCTGTCATATTAGCCAACCTGATAGGTGTGAGATGTTACCTCAGAGTTGTTTTAATTTGCATTTTTCTAATCAATAGTGATTTAGAGCATTATTTCACATGACTACAGATAACTTTGACTGCTTCTTCTGAAAACTGCCTGTTATATCCTTTGAACATTTATCCATTGGAAAAAAACTTTCTTATAAAATTGACTCCATTCTCTATATATTTGAGACATAAGACTTTTATCAAAGAAGCTTGCTTTTTTTCAGTTATGATTACTGTATATTTCCCTCCATCTTATTCCCCCCACCCCATTTATTCTTCTTTCTCTGTCCTTTCACCCTGTCCATCCTCAGAAGGGCTTTGCTTCTGACTATCACCTCCTTCAGTCTGCCCTTCCTTCTATCAATGTGGGCCACTTCTTTTATCCCCTTCTCCTACTTTCCTGTAGGATAAGATCAATTTCTATACCCAATTGAGCGTGCATGATATTGCCTCTTTGAGCCAATTTCTATGAGAGAAAGGTTCAAATGTTCCTCCCCTAAATCCTTCACCTTCGCCTCCATTGTAAAAGCTCTTCCATACCTCTTTTATGTTAGATATGAGAGAATTTACCTCGTACTGCATCACCCTTACTCCTTCTGACAGTGCATTCCTCTTTCTCACCCCTTAGTTTTATTTTTTCAGATATCATCTCATTACATTTAACTCATACCCAGGCCTTTACATATACTACTTCTAACTGCCCTAAAAATAAGTTTTTAGGAGTTACAAATATCTTCTCATTTAGGAATGCAAACAGTTATCCCTTATGATTTCCCTTTTCTGTTTACCTTTTTATGTTTCCCTTGAGGCATATTTGAAAATCAAATGTTCTATTCAGCTCTGGTCTTTTCATCAGAAATGCTTGAAAGTCCTTTATTTCATTAAATATTCATATTTTAAAATCAGTTTTGCTGGGTTGTAATTGTCAGTTGTAATCCTAGTTCATTTGCCCTCTGAAATATTTTCCAATCATATTTGATACTTTAATGTGAAAGCTGCTAAATTTCGTGTTATCCTGACTGTGACTCCATGATATTTGAATTGTTTCTTTTTGGTTGCATGCAATATTTTCTTATTAACCTGGGAGCTTTGGGATTTGTCTATAATATTTCTAGGAGCTTTCATTTAGGTATCTCTTTCAGGAGGTTATTGGTGAATTCTATCAATTTCTATTTTACCCCATGATTCTAAACTATCAAGGCAGTTTTCCTTGATAATTTCATGAAACATGATGTCCAAGCTCTTTTTTTGATCATGGCTTTCAGGTAGTCTAATAATTCTTAAAGTATCTCTCCTCAATCTATTTTATCTTTTTTTTAATTTATTTTTAGTTTTCAACATTTATTTCCACAAGATTTTGAGTTACAAATTTTCTCTCCATCTTTCCCCTACCCCCACCTCAAGATAGCAAGCCTACTGAATACCTCTTCCCCCAATCTGCTCTCTCTTATATCCTCCCCCATCTCCCCTCTAATTTTCTAGTAGGCCAAGATGGATTTTTATACCCCAATACCCATGTATCTTATTTCCCAGTTGCATGTAAAAAATAATTTTTTTTACATTTGTTTTTAAAACTTTGATTTCCACAGGGCAGCTAGGTGGTGCACTGAGCCAAGCACCAGCCCTGGAGTCAGGAGGGCCTGAATTCAAATCTGACCTCGGACACTTAACACAAAAACTAGCCATGTGACCTTGGTCAAGTCACTTAACCCCAATTTCCCTCCAAAAAGCAAAAAAAAAACAACTTTGATTTCCAGATTCTTTCCCTTCTTCCCTTCTCACCCCCCTACCCCCACTGGGAAGATAAGCAATTCAATATAGTTTGTACATGTGTAGTTACACTAAACATTTCCATAGCAGTTATATTGTGAAAGACTAACTATATTTCCCTCCATCCTATCCTGCACCCCCCACTTATTCTATTTTCTACTTTGATCCTGTCCCTTTTCAAAAGTGCTTTTAACTACCTTCTTCCCCAATCTACCCTCCCTTCTATCATCCCCCCTCTTGTTCCCTTCCCCCCTAGATACCCAAATGAGTGTGTATGTTATTCCCTCCTTAAGCCAAATTCAATGAGAATAAGGTTAACCCATTCCCTTTTACCTTCCTGCTCTTCCCCTCTATTATAACAGTTTTCTCTTTCCTCTTTTATATGAGATAATTTACCCTATTCTATCCCTCCCTTTCTCCTTCTCTCTTTATATTCCTCTCTTACCTCTTAATTTTATTTTTTAGATATCATCCCTTCCTATTCAACTGATCCTGTGCCCTCTATGTATACATATACACACATATACACACACTCACATACATATTTATACACACATACATCCTCCTATACATACATATATGTATGTATACACATATATATATACACAAATATATTCCCTTCAACTATTCTCATACTGAAAAAAGTCTCATGAGTTGTAAATATAATTTTTTCATGTAGGAATGTAAATAGTTCAACTTTGATAAGTTCCTTATGATTTTCTTTTTCCTGTTTACCTTCTCATGCTCCTCTTGCTTCTTGTATTTGAAAGTAAAATTTTCTTCAGCTCTGGTTTTTCATCAAGAATACTTGAAAGTCCTCTATTTCATTGAATGACCATATTTTCCCCTGAAGCATTATACTCAGTTTTGCTGGGTAGGTGATTCTTGGTATTAATCCTAGCTCCTTTGACCTCCAGAATATCATATTCCAAGCCCTTCAATCTCAATCTATTTTCCAAGTCAGTTGTTTTTCCAATGAGATATTCACATTTTCTTCTATTTTTAAAATTCTTTTGGTTTTGTTTTATTGTTTCTTGATGTCTCATGGAGTGACTAGCTTCCACTTCCTACTTCTAATTTTTAAGGAATTATTTTCATCAGTGAGATTTTGTGCCTCCTTTTCCATTTAGCCAATTCTGCTTTTTGAAGAATTCTTCTCTCCAATGGATTTTTGTGCATCTTTTACCATTTGGTCTCTTCTGTTTTTTTAAGTTAGTTTTAAAATTTTGTATTGTTTTGGGGTTGTTTTTTTTTAGTATTTTTGTGCTTCCTTTACCAAATTGTGGGTTTTTTCATGATTTTCTTGCATCACTCATTTCTTTCCCCAATTTTTTCTTTACATCTCTTGTTACATAAAAATCGATTTAAAATACTTTTTGAGGTTTTCCAAGGGCTGAGAACAAATCACATTTTCCACTGACACTTTGCATATAGCTGCTTGGATTTATTGTCTTGTGAGTTTGTGTTTTGATCTTCCCTCTCATCATAGTAACTTTCTATGGTCAGGTTGGTTTTTTTTTTTGTTGTTGTTGCTGTTCTCTCATTTTTCCAAACTATTTCTTGACTTTTAACTGTATGTTAAATTTGGGCTGTGCTCCCAGGTACTTAGGCCTCAGGTTTTTTTATATAGCTGTTTTCAGAGCTAGTTCTGGGGGTCTCTAACTTTTCAGTTTTTCCAAGGTGTTATTATCTAAGAAGAGATATGTTTACTACTCTCCTGGCTTGTCCTCTGATCTGTGAGTAGCCACAAGTACTCTTCTGCATTCTGTACTATTACCAGGGTCTCAGCTTTCCTGTAACCACAAACTCTGGTGTGCTAGTGCTCTTCCTCACCATGGAATTTCAATCCAGGACTCTGGCCAGGATCCAAGTATGAGCAAAGCAACAGAATCCTACACTCCTGTAATCTCCTTTTGACCAGTTGTCTGACCCCCTTATCATTTGAAGACTGAGAATGCCCTGTTGTCAATTCAGTTGCTTGCAAGACTTACTGCTATCTTTGTTTTGGTAATCTTTGAAAAAGAATGGAAAAAGAGGAGAAGAGGAGTCATATACCAGAAGGGGAAAGAGAAGAGGAAGAATGAAGGAAATTATTTCACATAATCAGGGTCCACAAGGAGAAGTTTATTTGAATAAGGAAGAAGTGGGATGGGTGACACTTAAACCTCACTCATCTGAACTGGTCAAAGAAGGGAAAAATTGGGTATAGAAATAATTTCACTCAACAGAAAAACAAGAGGAACATGAGAGAACAGGAATGAGGGTAAATTAAATTAGGGATTCATTCTAAGTAAAACAAAATTTAAAGATATACAAAAACATATCAGTTTTTTTTTACAGTAGCAAAAAATTGGAAAGAGGTAGGGAGGTGGGGTGCCCATGAACAGGGAAATGACTGAACAAGTTGTGGTACATGAATGTAATGGAATATTATTGAACTTTAAGAAATGATGAAGGGGTGGTTTTAAATAAACATGGGAAGACTTGTATGTACTGATACAGAGTAAAGTGAGCAGGACTAGGAAAACAATTCATACAATAACAACAATATTATTTTTAAAAATAAATTTTAGAAGACTCATCAATGCAATGACAAACCAGGCATGATTTCGGAGGACTTAATGAAATTTGCTACCCACTTCATGATGGACTTAGAATGAATATTGAGATATTTTTAGTGGGCAGGGATAATGCAGCAATTTTTTGTTTGACTATACATGTTTGTAAGAGGAGTTTTGTTTTTCTTTCCAAGTGGAGTGGGGAAATGAAGGTAGGAGGGAGATGAAATGGTTTTCATTGATTAAAAAAACTTAATTAAAAAACTGCATGCAACAGAATCTCAAGTTTCTGATACAATTTTATTTCTTGTTCTTCCTTATTATTGAAATGTTTGTTGTTTGAATTTATGATTAAAAAAAACTAAAATTTAAAAAAGCCAATATCCCAGCAAATGGTGAAGGGAGTATTAGAGAGCCCTAGAAAATCTGTATATGTGAAGACCAGGTGAAGCAGGGAAGTGATGCCTAGATCGCTTAGAAGCAGGCCTAAGACTGTGAGTACATGGCTCCAAAGTGTCAGATACATGAGTAGCTTGGAACCCTAATCACAAATATGTCTCAGATGTGCATGCTTCATGTTGAATCCCTATAAATGTTCTGCCTTCCCACTGAGGGTATGTATTTTTGAGTAAATTATAAGTTTTCTTTTAAGGAGAAAGGAGGATATTCTATTAATTTGTTATTATTATTATATTTATGTATTACATATATTATTATAATTATTTATAATTAATTAATTAATTATAATTAAATGTCTTTGTTTTGAATAGAATATCCTCTGACTGATCATGTGGCTAACATTTATATGGCACTTAAAAGTTTCCAAGGTGTTTTTATACATTGTTGCATTTGATCCTCAAAACGACCCTGGAAACGCTATTATTATTACTAATTATAGGTGTTATTATTATCCCCACTTCACAGATGAGGAAACTGAAGCAAAGAGTAATTAAGTGATATGCCCAGTCACATAGGATTTGAGGCCAAATTTGAATTTAAGTCATTCTGACTTTGAGTTCAGTAATCTATGAACTATGCCACCTAGCGGTATAAGTAAACGTATTGGTAGACTCAGACAGTTAATTGTTAACAGTGCTAGGGCAGGAGTCAGGGAGACCTGAGTTCAAATCCTGCCTCAGACACTTGTTAGCTATGTCATCCTGGGAAATTCACTTAACCTCTATCTGCCTCAATTTCCTCAAATGTAAAATGGGGGAAATTGCTTCTACCTCACAGGGTTGTTGTGAGAATCAAATGATATAATATTTGGGGGTGGCCAAATGGCACAGTGAATAGAGCACCAGCCCTGGAGTCAGAAGGCCCTGAGTTCAAATCCAGACTCAGACACTTGACACAATTACTAGCTGTGTGACTTTGGGCAAGTCACTTAACCCCAATTGCCCTCCAAAAAAAAGCAAAAATAAATAAACAAACAAATAATATAATATTTGGAAAGTGCTGAGCCCACCGCTTAATAAATGTTCATTGCTTCCTCTTTCTCCCACCCTGAGGAGCAATGGTTCTAACCCACAAAACACCTAGAAAAAAGTAGCAATTTTCTGGGGTCCTGTTAGTGAGGAGGCTTAGGCTACACATGCAACTACATTAGCTGTGTGACTGTAAGCAAGTCACTTAAATACTCTGAGACTTTTGTCACCTGTAACATGGGGATAATAATGCCTATGTTGCCTACTTCACAGGGTTCTCAAGAGACTCAAACTATACATCTGTAAAGCATTTGGTAAACTTTTTTTTTTTTTTGCTTTTTGGAGGAGCAGTTGGGGTTAAGTGACTTGCCCAAGGTCACATGGCCAGTTTTGTGTTAAGTGTCTGAGGCCGGTTTTGAACTCAGGTCCTCCCGACTCCAGGGCTGGTGCTCTATTCACTGAGCCACCTAGCCTCCCAGTAAACTTTAACATGCTATATAAATATTGGTTATTAATTACTATCATCATTAACTCTTTACCAACCCATTATACTCAGGTATACATCTAGGGTTTAAGAACAATTCCTAGGAAGAATTCATATGTCATGAGGAGAAAAGGGCTGAGGTATAATGGTGTTAAGAAAACAACTCTCCCTGTCATAATTTCCCTTGATATAATAACACTCAATTCCATTCATATGCCATAATTGTTTAGCCATTCTCCAATTGGTGGGCACCCCTTCAGTTTCCAGGTCTTTGCCCTCATAAATAAATATTGTTTACATTTGGGCCCTTTTCCTCTTTCTTTCATCACTTTGAGGGTATAGGCCCAGTCATGGTGTCATCTCAATTATCTTTCTAGGTTGATTATACATGACTCCTCTTCACTTACTTTATATTCCAGACACGCCGACCTATTTGCTGTTCCCCATGCACAACATTCCCACTCTTGCCTCTCTGCCTCCAAAGCTGCAATCTCATGTGCCTGAAATAATCTCTCCTCACTTTCTCCTCTAGAGCTTGTAAGACCCTTTAAGGCACACCATCAATAGCCTTCAGGAAGTTTTTTGCTATTTCCCTGCTTATTCGTTTCTTCAGAATTGCTTTGTATTACATGCTATATTTCCTTACCTGTGTATATGTCATATATTATAATTGTGTTCCTCAAGCAGGATGTAAACTCCTTGAGATTGGAAATCTTATGCTTGGAGCCTGGCACATAGTAGGTACGCAATAAATGCTTGATAAATTGATTAAAATACTTCGGTGTCATAAAACTATAATCTCAAAAATCTGGAAGATGACTGTCTCCAGGGCAACTGGCCTCATGAGTAATCACTGAACATCTTTGAAAAGGTCAACAACAATTGAAGTCAGTTGGGTTGAATGTGCATTGAGCTCAGACCTTGTCAATCAACAGTCTCTGCTTAGCCTTAGCAAATGAACAGAGAGCTGGAGATGCTTCTAAGACAGAAAGGAGGCATTTTGGCCAAAAAACTAATGTAGGTTTGGAAGTAGGCTCATTGATTCAGAGCCAGCAGAGGGAGGGAAGGAAGGAAAGGAAGGGAAGGAAGGAAAGAAGGAAGGAAGGAAGGAAGGAAGGAGGGAAGGAAGGAAGGAAGGAAGGAAGGAAGGAAGGAAGGAAGGAAGGAAGGGAGTGTTTGTGATGAAAAACCTCATCCAAAATTTAATCAAAAACACAGAGATCTCTTAGGATTAGGATAAGAACAGGAATTTATTCTCTTACCTGGGAAGAAGAGGGTGGTCTTCCCCATGGCTAATCATGAGTAAGAGGCACATTGCAAAAGGCAGAACAAGAATTTATACCCTAACGTGGTCAAAACCCCGCCCCCCCTCCCCGGCTGTCCCTTCTCCTATTGGCTGAAAGATGGGCTCAAGTCTCCAATCAAAAATCTTCCCCAGTGGCAAACAACAAGGAAATGGGGAATGGTTAATTCAGATATCCCTATCCTTATTTGGCAAACGCCAAAGTGAAGAAGGGAGGGACTAAAGCCGCCAGCAAGGTTGGAGGTCGAAAGACTCCTACCGTGTTTCCCTGATAATAAGACACTGTCTTATTAATTTTTTGGGACAGAAAAACACCAGAGGGTTTATTTTCAGGGGAGGGCTTATTTTAATGAACATTGACAGCAATTTTAATAAACAGGTAAATGTGAACAAAAAAATGTACCTTTATTCAATAAGCAAATCACTGGGGAAGAACAGGATGACGCGCTCACTGCTGCAGCTCTGATTGGATGCAGCTCGGAGCACGGCAGTGCGTTTGGGGGGGGGGGGGGGGACGGTGCATACAGAGGGTACCGTAATGTAGCGTGTAGCGCAGGGGATCACCTTCACTACAGTAGCAATCTCAATAGGGCTTATTTTGGGGGGAGGGCTTATTTTAGAGGAATCTTACACAGTAAGGGGAGGGCTTATTTTTGGAATAGGTCTTATTATCGGGGAAACACGGTAAAAAGGTCTTGCAGTTAATTGACAGCAGAAATGTAGGGGGGGGAGAGATGAAGTAGACAGTCAGAACTGACACCAATTTATAAGATCCATTCTGAGTTTTCACTCCCCAGACAGAAGGGAGGAAAGGAGGGAGAGAGGGAGGGAAGGAAGGAGGGAGGAAGGAAGAGAGGAAACAAGTTACTGTGCTATGTAGTGGAGATATAAATGCAAGCAAAAAGAAAGACATTCTCTGCCCTCAAAGAACTTACTTACATTGTAATGGAGGAAGACAACACATAAAAGGCTGGCTAGGTGGTGCAATGAATAGAGCACTGGCCCTGGAGACAGAAACACCTGATTTTCAATGTGGCCTCACACACTTAATTCTTACTAGCCATGTGACCTTGGGCAAGTCACTTGACCCCAATTGCCCTGCCCTCCAAAAAAAAAAATAGGTAAAAGGAAGGGTAAATTCACTGACTTGGGTCATGGTTTGAAGTCCAAGAGGGAAATGAAGGTCAATTTGGAGGCCCCAAGAGGAACTCACCAATGGCAGAAGGGGGTGGGTCTTTTGAATATTCTAGGCTGATTTGGGTGTTTCAGGGTGAGGAGGTGCTGAGGGACATTTCAGGATGAGATTGCAAACAAGACACAGTTTTGAAGTCCAGAAGTCAGGAACTGGACCAGAAGGTGAACTAGTTTTGTTTTCTAATTTTAGAGATGGAGAAACTGAGGCCTAGTCTTGTTCTGACTATATGATTTGCCCAGTGTCACAGGTATTAAATGGTAGATCAGAATCTCTGATCCAAACCCAGTGCTTAAAAGGGAACCTGCTTCTGCCCTTCAAAAGGACTGATGTAATGAGGAAAGGCTCCAGAGAAACTAATCTGAGATACACTCGTGTCCTTTATATTCAGGTTATTTTTGTGCCTTTCCTTTTCTTGTATTAGACTAACCAAGCTTGTTAGCATTGTGTGGAGATGAAAATTCAATAAACCCTGAGTGAGGGTTGGGGCACTCTTTCAATGGAATGAAGCACATTTAATGCAAGCACTCTATAATAGAAGCAATTTCATGCAGGGAGGCCTTTTTGCTTTCCTCCCAGATTCCAGGTCATGTGTTCCAGATGGTTGAGGGTGACAGGTTGCCTACTCTCCAGAAAAATTGGGGTGTTATTGTCAGTAGGTATCTGGCATAAGCTATTCAGTGTCAGGGAACAAGGAAAGCTTGGATGCTCTGAAAATCTACATCCTTATGGTAGCATTAACTTTGAATGTGATCCATTTAATTGGAAGATCAACTAAGGGAATAAATAAAATGAATGCCTAATGAATGGACTAAACAGATAAATCATGACTTTTGGTGTATTTGCTAGGGTGCTATCATAAAATCCAAGTTGTAATTAGCAATTCTGGTACCTGGGGTGAACTTGGGAGTAGGAATGGGAGTTTGGGAAGGGACCTTGAGCCTCAAGAGACAAGACTCCATGGAGTGGGAAGGAGTGGTGGTGAGAACTTGGGATACCCACTCTGTCAGTGGAATCAGGGGTGTTCAAGAACTTGAAGAAAACCTGTGCCCAGATAACCAGTATTCCATCAGTTCTGTCAGGAGGAGAGATGTAAGTTCCTAATTTTCTTTGTGCTTTTTCCAGATTCTTCCTTAGAATCTGACTTAGAAAACCAGAGACCAGTCTGACATCCCCAGCAGTAATTTGGGGAAAGGGGCCACAATCCTGGGAATTAGTGACCCTCCAGGCCTCTCTCCCATATTCTTCCCTTCCTAAAAACTGAAAATGTTAGAGTCAGAAAGGACTGGATTGTTCATTTAGCTTAACCCCTTCAATTACAGAAGAAATGAAGGCCCAGAAAGATCAAATGACTTGTCTAGGCCATAGAAGGAAACTAGGAGGTCACTGAAGCTGCCCTCGCCTCCTCTTAATCTCTCCGAGGCCCAGAGGTCACACATAGAGTAAGTGGCAAGGATCCATGTCCTCTGAGATCAAATCCAGTGTTGTTTCTATGACTTTTTGCTCCCTTTCCAGTCACTCTCACAATTAATATTACCCTTTATTTTTTACTGTTCCTTTCTGGACCAGGAGATGTCAGTATGAACCATTATGGTCTCTGGCAAACATTAAAAAAAAAATTAGTGTCTGCTTTATCCCTGGATAGCCTGGGGAATAAACTAAGGGAAGGGGGAGGAGAAGGGAGAAGGCAAAGAGGGCATCCTGTCTTCAAGTATCTGAAAGCCTGTCATGTTAAATAGGGATTAGACATTCTATTTGGCCCCAGAGGGCAGAGCTAAAATCAATGGGTGGAGGCCTCAGAGAGGCAGATTTCCCTCATTAGAGCTAATCCCAAGTGAAGTGGGCTGCTTCAGGAAGTAGAGAATTCCTGGTCACTAGAGGTCTTTGAGCAGAGGCTGAATGAAGTCTTGTTGGGCAGGTTGGACAGGGCTTCTTGCTTCTGGTATGGTTAGGCAGGATGACCTCTAACCTCTCTCCCAACTCTGAGATTATTTAACTCCTATTAGCTCCCAACAGTTCCACCATAACTAGAGTGTTTTGAGGTCTAACTCATTTCTACTCACCTATGCCCAAGATGTCAGCTAATGATTGTTAGCATCCAGGTCTCAGGAAGTTGTGTTTGTTTTCTCATTAGTGGGGATTTTTATCCTATATCCTTGTGGTAAATGAGTGTTTGGAAGAGGAGATGTCATTGGGAAAGAACTCCAAATGAAGACAGCATGAGGTAGTGGCAAGAGACTTGGAGTCAAAGGTCTTTGGATTCGAATTATGGCTGTTTGCTTCCTGTGACATCAGACAAATCACTTAACTTCACTGGGTCTCAATGAACTCATCTATCAAATAGGTTGGATTGTATGAACTCTTACAGTCCTTTCCAATTCTAAATTATGATCCTATGAAGCCCTAGTGAGTGCTAAATCCAGACCAAGGCAACTGTATAGCTTGACCTGACTCCTGGTCAATCCATATTTTGGGAATGCCAGTGATCTTAAGTATGAAGTGTCTTCTGGTCCCCAGAATTGCTCTGGGAGTAGTCAAAGAAGACTTCATGGAGTTGAGCTTTAAAAAAATAAGGAATTATTAGTTAGGTGGAGGGAAAAGGAGCAGGAATAGTGATAATTGGAGCAGCGATGGGAATGAGTTAGGAAGTATGCCAGGGACAGTGAGGAAAATGGCCTGCCTAGAGCAGAGCACAACTTTCTTTCTCTTCCCCCTCAGCCCTGGGAGTTTCCAGGAAGAAAAGATCATGGAAACATCAGACCCTGTGATCATTTTAATGGAATTCAAAAGAGGAGGGAGATCCATTTCCAATATCCTGCTTCTTAGAGGAGTCCTTGGGAATTCCCAGGGAGGCCAAAGTATGTCAATGATAAAATAGGTCACTAATAATGTTAATGTCCCTGGCCATTTCAATCAGTTCTCTCCTCTCAAAAGCAGAACCTTCAGCAATATTTTGAAATTGATGAAGTTTGCTTCACCTCCAGTATCCTCTCCCCACTCCCATTTCCCCTGTTCAGTAATCCTATTTATAGCTCTGATATTAATTCATTAGCTAAATCTGATCATTCTAGCCAAATGGTCTCTCCTTACAAGATAGTGGTTATGGTAGGAAATATTCCCAAGAATGAAAATAAAAGGAGCAGGGGGCTGCTAGGTGGTATAGTGAATAGAGCACTGGCCCTGGAATCAGGAGGACCTGAGTTCAAATCCAGCCTCAGACACTTAACACTTACTAGCGTGTGACCTTGGGCAAGTCACTTAACCCCAATTGCCCTGCATTCCCCCCTCTAAAAAAAAAGCAAAAAGAAAAAAAGAACAAAAAAGGAGCTCAGATAGGAGTTTGGGCAAGAAATAGGACCAGAGGCCATGAGTCCCTTCACTTGTGCCAATTAACTCAATTTGTGATTCACCTGCAGTTACTTCATCAGAAATCTGTTTTCTGTGATTTCATTCTTTTATTTGCTTTGTGATTTATCATTTGTTGTTGTTCAGTCAGTCATGTTTGACTCTTTCTGACTTCATTTGGGGTTTTCTTGGTAAAGATACTGGAGTGGTTTGCCATTTCCTTCTCCGGCTCATTTTATGATGAGGAAACTAAGACAAACAGGGTTAAGTGACTTGCCCAGGGTCCCACAGCTAGTAAGTGACTGAAGCCACATTTGAACTCAGGTGTTTCCTGATTGCAGGCACTCTATCCACTGCACCATTTAGTTGCCTTTTATTATCATAGGATCATAGATTTAGAACTGACAGAGACCTAAGAGAACAGCCAGTTTAACTTGATTATTTTTGCACATGAAGGAACTGCATCCCACAGAGGCTGGGACTGGAGAATTGCAAAATTGCAGAGGCAAAGAGGACTTCAGTGGCCATTTAGTCCAACCCATACTTTTAAAAGAATCCCTCCTATGACATACCCCAAAAGTGATCATCTAATCTTTGCTTGAAAACTTCCATTGAGAGGGGATTCAATTGCCTTCCAAGGCAGCTCATTACCTTTTTTTTTTGCTTTTTTTTGGAGGGCAGTTGGGGTTAAGTGACTTGCCCAAGGTCACACAGCTAGTTTTTGTGATAAGCGTCTGAAGCCGAATTTGAACTCAGGTCCTCCTGACTCCAGGGTCGGTGCTCTATTCACTGCACCACCTAGCCGCCCCTAGCCCATTACATTTTTGAAAAGATCAAACTATTAGGAAGTTCAAAATTTCCACCCCCCTGACATCTACCTAAATTCTCCTCTTTGGAATATCTACCCATTGGTCATAGCTGCCTTAGGGGACCAAACAGACCAAACAGTCTAATATGCTCACATTTCAAAATCTTGAAGATTTTATGTTCCTCATTAGCTCACTCTATTTCTTTTCTTTTCTTTTAATATTTTGGTTTTTCCTCAATTAAATATAAAACGAATTCTAAACATTTATTTTTTTTTTAATTCTGAGTTCCAAATTCTTTCCTTCCCTCCCTCCTCTCCTAACTCCCTGAGACAGGAAACAATTTGTTATATTGCACATACTTGTGCAATCATACAAAATATATTTCTATATTAGTCATGCTTTGAAAGAAGAAAGACCTCCTTCCCCCCTCAAAAAAAGCCATGAAAAAATAAAGTGAAAAATAGTATTCTTTGATCTGCATTCAGATTCTATCAGTTCTTTCTGGGGAGGTGGATAGCATTTTTCATCATAAGTCCTTTAAAATCATCTTGAATCATTGTATTGCTGAGAATAGCTAAGTCATTCACAGTTGATCATTATACAATATTGTTTTTACTGTGTACAGTGTTCTCCTGGTTCTGCTCATTTTACTCAGCATGAATTCATGTAAGTCTTCCCAGGTTTTTCTGAAATGATTCTGATGCGGTGCTTGAGTGCTTGTGCTTGGACTGAAATTCCAAGATTCCCTAACTTCAATACACTATCCCTGACAGATTTCTCCCCAGCCCAAGGACATTACGCCTAGCAATAACTCACGAGTGGGCCCCAATAAAGCAAACTGTCTTTCCCTATCACAAGAACAAGTTGACTTCAAAAAAATTCTCTTTTAAAAATAGGATTATCTTGTAACCACAGAATTATCATGTATTGATTCTCAAAGTTATCATATTCAACCCAGAGGTCAAGCTATAGACATCAACTCTCAAAGTCATCTTGCTACAGTCCAAAAATATACCCTTGATAAATCCCTTCCCCTGGTTTCTAGTAGCAAATGATGCCTATGACCAAGGTTGTAAATTATTACCTAATTAGCATATCTTCCAGATAATCCACTACTGGCCTAGCATCTTTCTTGTTAAGTAGCAAGTTCCTTAAGGAGTTCTGTCTACCATATTGGTGGACAATAAACCTTTGCCACCTTGGCTTAAAGAATGTTTGAGTCGAATTCATTCCAAATTACTTTATCCAATATTTCAGTCCATGAGGGGACCCTGAACCCCTTAAACTACATCAGTCCCACTCATCATTTCTTATAGCACAATAGTATTCCATTATAATCATATACTACAACTTGTTCAACCATTCCTGTTGATAGACATTCCCGCAATTTTCAATTCTTTGCCACCATTAAAAGAGCAGCTATAATTTTTTTTATACAAATAGGTCCTTCCCCCTCTGTTTAAGAAAAAAAATCTCTTTGGGATACAGACCTAGTAGTAGTATTGCTGGATCAAAGGGTATGCACAGTGTTATTAGCCCTTTGGACATAGTTCCAAATTACCCTCTCCTCAGAATGGTTGGATTAGTTTACAACTCCACCAACAATTCATTAATATCCTATATTTTCCCATATCCCCTCTAGCATTTGTCATTTTTATTTTCTGTCATATTAGCCAGTCTGATAGGTATGAGATGGTGCCTCAGAGTTGTTTTAATTTGCATTTCTCTAATTAATAGTGATTTAACATATTTTTTCATATGACTAAAGACAACTTTGATTTCTTCATCTGAAAACTGCCCGTTCATATCCCTTTACCATTTATCAATTAAAGACCTCACTTTTTTCCAAGTTAAACATTCCTAGATATTTAAACTGATCTTCAGATACTGTGACCTTGAGGCCCTTGTCCATTCAGATTACAACCCTCTAGATAATCTCCAGTTTATCTACATCCTTCCTAAACAGTAGTACCCAGAACTGAGCATAACATTCATGATCTGACAGACCAGAAAACACTCCATCATTTCCCAGTCTGGATACTATGTTTTTTAAAAAATGCATCCTAAAATTAAATTAGCTTTTTTTTAAAACCCCTATATCTCATTATTGACTCATATAAAGTTTGACCCAAATAGACTTTGAAATCCACTAAAACCTCCCAGATATGTTTTTGGGCAAACTGCTAAGAATGTCTCTCTCCATGTAGTACTTGGCAAGTCAACAAGTATTTATTAAGCATTTACTATGTGTAAAATGCTATTCTTAGAAATGGAAATAACAAATTTTGGCAAAAAGAAAGTCAGTGCCTGCCTTCAGAGAGCATATATGAGGGAAGACAGCACATAAAAGGAAGCTGAAAGCAGTGGGGAGAAGTGTTGGGGCATGGTGGAAAAATGAAGTCCAGAGAGACTCAGGAACAGAACCCAAAGAAGAATGGAGGAATAAACATGACTATTTAAGGCCACTTCTTTAAAATGGTTCCTGGAGCAATTGATTAATCAGAGAAAGACAGAGAGATATTTCAGGATGAAAAGGCTCCTGGGACATGGATTTTCCAAGGTGAGGACTATTGGAACATGGTGGCAGAGAGATATTTCAGGGTGAAAAAGCTTCTGGGACATGATGGTGGAGACATATTCCATGGTGAGAATGTTGCTAGGGTAAAGAAAGAAGTACAGTCAGAGACAAAGCATGGAGAAAAATGGGAAAAAATTATGAAATTGGCTTTTTCTAAACCCAAGTGATAGAATGTAATCACCTTGAGAACAGATAACATTTTATTTTTCTCTTTGTATTCCCTACACTCATCAATGCATGACACATTGTGCTTAATAAAATATTTGTTGATCTTCCAAGCACAAGACTTTACATTTGTCCCTATTGAATTTCACCTTACCCAAGACTTAAGCCAACGATCTACCATGTTTCCCTGATAATAAGACACTGTCTTATTATTTTTTTTTTGGACAGAAAAACACCAGAGGGCTTATTTTCAGGGGAGGGCTTATTTTAGAGGAATCTTACACAGTAAGGGGAGGGCTTATTTTCGGGATAGGTCTTATTATCGGGGAAACACAGTAGTCTATCAAGGTCTTTTTAGTTCCTCACTCTGTCATCCAGCTTATTAGTTATTCTTTTCAGGGCATTTGATAAGATACCTTCCTTCCTTTTATCCAAGCCATTGGTTAAAAATGTTAAACCACAGTGGGCAAGTACAAATCCCTGAGGCGCTCCATTGGGGCTTCTTTTTGAATTGGGCTACTCTATGTGGTCCGACTCTATCAGTTGTATTCTAACCTAGCCCCCCTCTTGCCATCTTTTCTATAAAATAGTGTGAGACATTTGATCAAGCCCTTCACTAAAACCTTGGTAAAAGTACACTTACAACATTCCCTTGATCTCCTGAGGGAGTGACCCTGTCCAAAAAAAAAAAAATGATAAAAAAAGAACATCAATTTAGTCAATCATGATTTCTTGATAAAACCATGCTCGCTCTTTGATAACCACTTCATTTTCTATATATGCACTAATCATCTCTAATAATTCATTTTCAAATTTTGCCTGTAATCAAAATCAAGCTAGCTAGACTATAGTTTGCAGATTATATTGTCTTCATTACAAGAAAAAATAAAATTGCAACTTTCCTTCTCCAGTCTTGAGTCTCCCTGCCTTCCATGACTTTTCAAACATCAGAGACAATGACTAAGAAATCATATCCACCATTTTTTCAATATACAAAAAAAACACATTTATTTGTCACTTCATTTACTATCAGTTCATATAAGCCTCCCCAGCTTTGAAACCATCCTCTTCATCATTTCTTATAATATAATAGTATTCTGTTATATTTATGTGTCATTATTTCTTAAGCCATTTCCCATTTGATATCTATCTGCTTTGTAGCATCTGTAATAGTGTGTAGAGTTATTGAAAACACTACATTGAGACTGAAAAACTTCAGGTTGGATTCAGGTCCCAAGGATTTTATATGACATAAATTGAACTGGATATAACTTCAAAGGAGAAGTACTCTGAATGTAGACATATCTTAGGAGTACAAATTTATAAACTAGTGGTAGCAACACTTTTATATAGTAGCAAAGAACTGGAAACGGAGTTGATACTTATCAATTGGGGAGTGACTTAAGAAATTATGGTATGCAGTAAATGAATGTAACAGAATACTATTGGACTGAGCAGAAACAAGAGATTTGTACAATAACTACATTGTAAAGATAAACAAATTTGAAAAACTTAAGTATTCTGTTCATTGCAATTATTAAGCACTATCCCAGAGGACTTATAATGAAACATACTATCCACCTCCTAAAATAAAGGTAATGAACTCAGGGTACAGACTGATTTTTGAACACCACTGATGAAAGAATTTTTGGCCGGGGAGCGGGGGGCCTTGGCTACGTATTTTTTACAAGGGCTTTGTTTTTAATGGGTTAAGGGAAGGAAAGAAGACAGATTTAAAGTTTATCTAAGCAGAACCAGTAAAAACAATATGCACCATGACAATGACATAAAAAGGAAGGAAGGAAGGAGGGAAGGAAGGAAGGAAGGAAGGAAGGAAGGAAGGAAGGAAGGAAGGAAGGAAAATGAGTGAACCACACTGACTCCATCTTGTGACTCAGTTCTGGAGCTAGTTCAGTTTCCTTTCTATTCAATTATAGGTCTGGTCTAATTTCTGTCTTGCAAGAAAACTTTATTCAATTATGGAAATTGTGAGAAAATTTTGTGTAGCTGGGAGACTGAACGATCTTACCTATTGCTTAGAGATCCTTAGAGATCTTTAACTAAGGACCTAGTTTATGCTGACCAGAAATCCTGTCAGATCTGAAGACTGATGCAAGAAATTTTCTCACAATTATGTATCTCAAGCCACTAACATGTCTTATATGGAAATTGGCTCTGGACTGATCAATCATTTAATGTTTCCATGTTCCTTTGATTGAATACAGACACTTGTGGAAAGTAGGACACCTCTTTTTCCAACTTCAGAGAATTACACCTGTTCACTCTCTCCTCCCCTCCCCTCCTTTCCCCTCCCCCCCCCCAAACTTGGAAAATCCCTAATCTCTCCTCCCATTAGAAATCAGATTACATAATTTTGGATCCTGATTAATTGTTTTCTTTTAATTAATTTGTCTTACTTGATTAATTGTTTTTAATACATAAGAATCTGTCTCACTCTGTATTCAGGGTCTTTGGATTGATTGGGGAGTTCAGTGACTCATTTATGCCTATTTTGCTAATAAATCATATAACTCAGATTGTTTCCTTGGTTATTATTAATTATTCAGGAAGGAAGGAAGGAAGGAAGGAAGGAAGGAAGGAAGGAAGGAAGGAAGGAAGGAAGGAAGGAAGGAAGGAAGGAAGGGCAAGGAAAGAGACATCAGAAGGGAAGGGAAGGGAAAAGAAGGGAAGGGAAGGAGAAGAAAAGGAATATTGTATAGTTGTCATAGCCAAGACTGCCCCCCCCTCAGGAAGAGAAGAGAAAATATAGCTTACTCCCTTCCTTCCAGAGGTACATGGGTAGATCTATGGGCATGTGACATTGTACAGTCTATTAGTCTCAGTTGTTGTATCAGTAAGACCTTTGAACTGTTTCATTCTTTTTATTTTAGTTTTTGTTAAAAGAGGGATGCATAGAGGAGGGAAAGGGATATATCTGGAAGTGAAGGTGACATAAATTATAGCAATAAAAACTATTTAAATGATGCAGCTGTAGGTGCTTGATCAGGAAAGGTATATGTGTGATCAATCTGATGAGCCTTTGTATATGGTGAGCCTTTGGTTGTATCTTAGTAATATGAGCCGGAACCATTGCAAAATTAAATACTCTTTGTCTTCTTCCCTTTCCTAAGTGCAGGTCAGAAAGCAGAAAACTGAAGCACCATCTGTACATTGTCATCAACACCCGAGGTAAGGCTGACCATACTCTCCCTTGTTCCCAGAGATGACAACAGCTGGGGCAGGGTTGGAGTATCAAGAATTCTTGGGGTAGAGCCAAGATGGTAGAGTAACAGGAAATACAGTGGAGCTCTTGCCCATAAAGTTTCCACATAAATATAGAAAATGCACCTGACCCAGCTCTAATCAGGAAATCCAAGGGAGAAAAATCACTATGAGTAATTTTTCTTTTTCCAGCCCAGAACAACAAAGGGAGACAAAACAGAGAAGTCTGCAGACACTGGAATTGGGGTCTAGCCAGAAACAGCCACAAAGAGTATTCTAGCACAGGTAGAAACCGTGCCCCAAGGAAAGAAGAGGTCTCAGATCTAGCATAGAATGGACTGGCCTTCTGCAGATTCTAGAAATTGGTGCCAACAGGAAGATATGTTGATGATCATCACAGATACAGGGCAAATTAAGGAAGGGACTTGTGCCTAAGGGTGGTATTCTGGAGTGAGGAATGGTTGTGGGCCCTAAATTGTGTGCTGAGCAAGGGGCAAGTTCAGAAACAAGCAGCAGCCTAGGTCTAACATAAAGTGAAAAGTCAGTAAGTAGGCTGAAAGAATAAGAGAATTTTTTAAGAGTCCCACCTTAAGAAAGCTATTATGGCAACAGAGATGCTAAAGACACAAACACAGAAGAAAAGAATGACTCCAAAATATCTGCAAGGCAAGTTTCAATGAAAAACACCACTTAGACATAAGTTCAATTAGAATTACTAGCAGAGTATAATATAATATAAGTGCTGGCTACTGTAATTATTACCACCATCACCATCATCATCCTAGTCTAAAAAAATCTAATATAATTCATGTCATCAATAAACCAAACAACAACAACAACAAACCCCAACCTTGACTCTGCCACTTATGTCTGTAGGCAAGTCATATGACCTCTCTAACACCTGTGTTATCCATATTCAATTATTGGCTCATCAGGCAAGACAATGGTGGTATAACTGACTTTACCCTCAGACCTTTCCAGTGCCCTCTGCAGATCAGATTTGAATTCAAGCTTGGAATAATCTTAATAATGAAGACTCTTGTCAGCACAATGACAAAGTGCCTGGATTAAGACATTAGTCAGCTTAGATCATTCACCCCTCTACTTTCTGATTGGTAGGAGGGTAAATACTTGGAAAGAAGGGATACCTTGCCAATATTTGTGAAATTATCATATAGAAGTTGTCAAATACTCTGCTATGAATGAGACTGGTTCTGATAGCAAATCAGACTCAAGTTCCCTGGAATATGTGCACCAAAATGAATGCAGAAGACAGCCTGGAGGAAACTGAGGCTGAGGCAGAGAAAAGCCTTGTCTGTATCACTGGTAAGGAGGCAGCCAGGGAGGAGGTATTCCATTACCAAGGCTGAGCTTGTACCATTTCAGCCTGCACAGATGGAAATATAGTTCAATGTTTCAACATCATTTGACTTTCACATGCTAAAATATTGATAAGTGCTGTGCAGGCTAATGCCCCCATGGTTCGGAGAAGTAACTAGAGCGTGCTGTGTATTGAAGTGAGATGCAGCAAAGCCTTTAACGAGTGTTTAAAATTCTGGGAATAATGTTCAACACAAGCATGGCTCATTCCTCCCCTGAAAACCCTTCCTGGCTACCTTGCAGTCCATAGGAGAAGTGCTAACATAAACATCCCACTGCTGTCAGTGAGTGCTGTGTCTAGAGAGGAGGAAACAGATAATGCAGGACATATTTGTAGCCCAACTGGCAAAGTGGTGTACTTGATGCTGGAAAAGAGATGAGCACATTCAGGAGAAGGGGAAATGAACCCCCTAAATATGCAAGAGCCTTTTATGGTAAATGCACAAGCCAGGGCAGCTTGAATAGAGCTCATGGAATGGTACTACAAGAAGAAGAGGAAGAATAATAATAACTGGCATTTACATAGGACTATCTCCTTTGAGCCTCACAGCAACATTGGGAGGGAGCTACTACAAGAATTATCAGACTGTTTTGTTGTTTAGCCTTCATTCCTGAAGAGGACCAAGACATCAGAGAAGTGATGCCATGACTTGCAGGTGAATTGGATTTAAGTGAGAGAGGGCTGGGCAACGTCACCAGCCTCACTCTCTCCTTCTGAGTCATCTGGGTCCAGTGGCAAGATATAGATCAGAAGGACTGGAGATGGCCTTGGAGGCAGTGGGAGACCTTGGCCTATAAAGTTAAACTCTTTCCCAGGTTTCAGTTTGACTGAAGCAACGCCCATTTATTGATTCCCATTCAGTGATCAAGGCTAGGTAAGAAATAAGGCAAAGAATGGCCTCTTTTACCTAGCCAAAAACAAATAAATAAATGAAACCATCTGGGAGGTAAAGACCTTTAGGATTTCTGGCCAAAACAATATTTATACTCATTATGCAGCATCAGGGCCTAAACAGTGACCATCAGATGAGGAAACCAAGGCTCAGATAAGGGAAGTGGTTTGCCTATGGCCATACTGAATGTCAATGATCTTTCTGACTCTGACTCAAGCACTTGGTACCTCTAACAAGAGGAAGAAAAGGAGGAAAAGGATGTGATGAGAACCTGAAATAGGAGGAAAAGCAGAATTGGGGAAAGGAAAAAGGAAAAGGAGGGGCAAAGAGCAGGAGAAGTGGAAGAAAGAAGAGGAAGGGGAAAAGATGGAGGGAAAAAGGAGGAAAGGAAAGAGGAGGAGAAAAAGAAAATGTAGAGGCTATAAGGAAGGAAGTTCATTCTGATTCCCAGACACTGTTTTTAGAGCTATGCAGAACTGTGCAGAGCAATGCTCTGAAGAAGATAGGACTACAAATAATCTACACATATTTGGAGAGTAATTAAATATCCATGGGAAAGACAGGGTGGGGAATGATTTAAGATATATCAGGAGTGCACCTGAGGTTCTAGACTGGGACTCCCCAGATATCACTGGCTAATCATTTTTAACTGGCTATTGTAAATGGATAAATTATGGCCATTATAGGCAGTATAGTGTAGTGGATAGAGCATTTAACTTGCCAAGGTTGAAATTTGACCTCAGACACTTAATAGCTGTTTAGTCCTGGGAAAGGGACGTACTTCTCTGTGCTTCAGTATCTTCCTTTCTAAAATGAGAGAATTGGACTTGATGGTCAGTAAGATCATTTTTATTTCTAAATCTATGATCCTATAGGTGGGTGAGCTAAAAGGTAAGACCTTACAACTCAATAACTCCTCCTCTACTACCACAGGAGAAGCATGCATTCTCTGGAGAAACCAAGAGAGCATGGGAAATGGTCCAGGCAGCTTCTTTCCATCATTATTCAGACAGGAGGAAGTCTGGAAGAGGGGAAGGATAAAGAGATGCTTAAGGCTCCAGCAAAATACATTCCATTCCCTTAAACCCATGTCTAAGACCCAGTTTTCATAGGGCTGTATTCTTGATTCAGAAGTGAGGGAAGTGGGTTTTCTTTTCCATGCTCTCCTTGCTACAGGCATTTTTCCTTCTTGAAGTAATATTGCCATCTTTTCCCTCAATCTGTTGTCCCACATTACTTGGCCCATTCTCACCCCTAAATGCTTTTTGAATGGACCTCTATAGTGAAGAATTAGAAATTGAGGGGATGCCCATCAAATCGGTAATGGCTGAACAAGTTGTGGTGTCTGAATGTAATGGAATACTATTGTGCTCTAAGAAATGATGAACAGGTAGACTTCAGAAAAACCTGGAAAGACTTATGAGAACTGGTGCAAAGTGAAATGGGTAGAACCAGAATTTTGTACACAATAACAGCAACGTTGTGCAATGATCAACCATGAATGATTCAGCTCTTCTCAGCAATACAATGATCCAAGATAATTCCAATAAATAGAATGAATACCTATAATTCATATAACTCACCATCTCTGGAACAAGTCCAGCCATTTGGCACCAATGCTCAGTCTGATCCTCTGTGATCAGAAGCTATTATGAAGCTAGCTTTTTTTGTACCCAATTGTCCCCATTTTTCCCTATTAAATTTCATTTTATATGAGATCAGAAACATCTAGATGGAATTTTTAATAGACTGCTGGCAGAGTCAAGAAGATTTGAGTTCAAATCTGACCATAGACATTTATTAGCTACGTGTCCATGTGTGACAGCCTTTGTCTGCCTGTTTCCTCACCTGTAAAATGAGGAAAATCATACAACCTTCCTCTCAGAGTTGTTGTGAGGATCCAATGAGGTATTTGTAAAGTACTTAGCACAGTGCCTGGTCCATGGTAGGCATTTAATAAATGCTCATTTGCTTCCCTTTCCCGATCCCTGGAAACTAGACTTTGTGTACCATTGTGTACTATTTTTTTTTTTTGCTTTTTGGAGGCAATTTGGGGTTAAGTAACTTGCCCAAGGTCACATGGCTAGTTTTTATGTTAAGTGTCTGAGGCCGGATTTGAACTCAGGTCCTCCTTACTCCAGGGCCAGTACTTATTCACTGGGCCACCTAGCCACCCCCAATTGTGTACTATTTGTGTGCTAAGGGTTCTCAGCTCTCCTCACCTTCCTCCTCAGTGAAGGACAATGGTAATATCTGTTATCAGTAGCTGGGAGTAGAAGTAAAGAAGCTTGGAGGGAGATGGACACAATAGTAACCAGTCAGTTGCTGACCATTTTCTTTATGAATTTATATAGAAGAACCCTGTGACAGGACTGGATTGTTAGTACCTATGAGGAGACTCCTGGGTTGTAGTGGAAGAAATTTAGAAATTTTAGCCAAGTAAAAATTTAAAAACCAAGAATAATAGCAGCCTGTATTTGTACGTCACCACCAAAGAATGCTATGAGTATTAGCTAAGCTACCCATTTCTCCTAGTTAATATGCTAAGGGCAGCATCACCTGCTCAATTAGGTGAGATATCCACATATCAAATATTGTAGGATTGCCATGCCACTCTTTCTTTACCTTCACAACTTTAATCAAATGTTCCTACACGAGAATCCTTATCATAAGCAGTTTAATTAAATTAGATAAGATACAATAAAACTAAAAGCACTCTTTGCATGCAGGAGCAATACATTGCATTTCAACCCAGGAACAGTCCTCCAAATAGGCAAAACACCTTTAGGCTGGCGTGTATTCTCATCCTTTCCCCTCACTCCCTACTCCTAAACCTCAACATCCCTATCCAACACTGAGAATCTGGTCATAAACATCTCAGCTCCCAGTAAAACTGAAACTAGATGCTGATGACTCATGACCTATTGTCCATCCTATGTTTTGGGAATGCTTTGGCAATTTTCCTTGGTTCCTGTGGTTGCTGCTAGACAAGTAAACAAGATGGTAAGATCTCAGCATTCATGCCTGCACATAGGATGACTAAACAGAAATATACTCTCGTCCAGGATGACCACAATTGCTCAGGATGCATCCCAAACCTGGAGACTTACTGAACAGAGCAAGACAATGAATATCACATTGAATGAATCAAACAAACTTTTCTATTATCTTTATAGCATGCCTTCAGGAGACCAGATCAGAGATCTGGACACTAGAGGGGACTGGTGCTTTTCTTTTTTTAATAGCATCTTATTTTTGACCAATTACACATTAAGAAAACTTTTTTAGTATTCATTTTTATAAGATTTTGAGTTCCAAATTTTTCTCCATCCCTTCCCAGTTCTAAAAATGGTAGGCAGTTTGATATAGTTTATACATGTGTGATCATGTAAAACATATTTCCCTATTCATCACAGTTGTGAAAGAGGAAACTGATCAAAAGGAAATAAAACCATGAGAAAGAATAAAGTATGTGGGAAAAATATGCTTTGATCTGCATTCTGAATCCATCAGTTCTATATCTGAATATGAATAGCATTTTTCTTCTTGAGGCCTTTGCAGCTATATTGGATCATTGTGTTGTTGAGAAGAACTGAGTCATCATTCATAGTTGATCATCACATGATGTTGATACTGTGTACAATACTTTCCTGGTTCTGCTCATTCCACTTTGCATCTATTTGTACAAGTCTTTCCAGGTTGTTGTGTTAGTTTTTGTTGTTTTTTTTTTTTCCGAAATCTGCCTGTTCATCATTTCTTATTGAAAATTGGTGCTTTTCGGAGTGGCCAGGTAGCACAGCAAGTAAGAGCACTGGCTCCAGTGTCAAGATGACCTGGAGATCAAATCCAGGCTCAGACACTTAGCACCCACCCAGAAACACCTGGCCATGTAACCTTGAGTAAGTTACTTAACCCCAATTGCTTAGGGGCGGCCAGGTGACTCAGTTAGTAAGAGCACCAGTTCCAGTGTTGGGATGACCTGGGGATCAAATCTGGGCTCAGATACTTAGCACCACACCCAGAAATAACTGGACATGTAACCTCGAGCAAGTTACTTAACCCCAATTGCTTTAAAAAAAATCGTGCTTTTCAAACAGTTTTCTCCATCCTTATTGCTTTGGGGAAAATTATTCAATCCTCTCCATCTCCCTCAACCCCAATGTCTGGGAAGAAGAGAGTATTTTGATTTTGAGGACAATAGAGAATGACTGGGATGAAGGACCTTAACCAGAGTTCTCTATGTTGAACTTTCCCAGTATAGGTTGAGTTTGGGGTCAGGCAGCTATGCTTCCCATGAATGAGGCAAGGAGGAACTTTAGTATTCAGGGACATTTGGTCACAATGAAGAGACAGCTCGACACCTGCTAGCATCCATCAGACAAGTAGGAATGGGTGTCTATTGATAAGATATCTATTAAGCCTGGCATTCCCCCAGAGAAAAGCAGAGATCCATTTCCCTTTTAGTTGCCTTCATTGACTTTCTGCTTCTAACTATCTTTTAGAGTTGAGATGGGCACAAAGGAGAAGGCAGGAAAGTTTCTTTTTCCCACTCTGGCTGCTAATGGAACTGCTGCCACCTTAATAACTGTTATCTCTCCAAGTGACATTTTGGGGATTTTCTTGTTATGCGTGTGTGAACTATATTCCTCACTTGCATTCAAAATCTTTTAATTTATCCCCAGATGGAATAATTAATTTCATGTATCTAGGGGTAACCCCGTGGGACTGTAACTTCTTTTTTTTTTGCCTTTTTTTTGAAGGGCAATTGGGGTTAAGTAACTTGCCCAAGGTTACACGGCTAGGTTTTTTTTGTGTGAGTGTCTGAGGCCGGAACTGAACTTGGGGGACTGTAACTTCTGACACTATAGCTCATTAGCCCCCCCCCACCTATTAACAGTCATGCCAATAGATACATTTGGATTTTAGGAGAGGCATTTACTAAGATGATATAGTAAGAACAGGTACTATAAGTCTTTCCTCCCACAAACCTGGACTATACTCTCTTACAAATACATATATACATATACACAAACACACATACACATACACGTGTATATGTACATATACATATGGCATCCATGAAAAGAAAAGATTTAAGCTTAGGGCACCATGGTAGTAAAGCATGCTTCTAGAATGTATTATGACAAAGGCAACTGGCAATTTAAAGGCCTCTGTCTTGGTGCTCAGATGGGCAAAGTTCCCAGGGTCTGCTCCTCTCACTTGCCAGAGGACCAAATGAAACTACATCCTCTCTTGGATGACTGTATCTTTTTATGTCTTGAGTGTGTGTGTCTGATGTCTTAGGTTTCCTATCTGTGTGCAGTCTCATCTGTTCCCAGCTGGTCCATTAGCTTCTCATGATCATTGTGGGGGGGGGGGGTAAGAGATGAAATTCTTTACACACAACCCACCAGTAATCTGTACCAGTAGCTCCTGGCTTGCCATCTCCACTGCTGTTAAGCCAGAATCTAAATGCTAAAATTCATCCACAACTAAACTATTTAAAATTCTCAGAAGCTTGGCTAGCTTGTTTGCCCTCACATTTATGCTATTACTTTCTTGACCCAATCCAATGTACCTCATAAAGGATTCTCGGTATAGATGGATCCTCGAAGTGAGTTTAATTCCCTATTAATACCTTGTGATTGTATTTTAGGCTTTTTGTGTTTATATCAACTTAGGTGTTGAGGGGAAACATTCCTTACCAATGTAACACTGTTTTAAAGTCAGATAGCTACTGAGCTGTGCTTGCTACTTTTTTGAACACAAGTGGGAAGATTGAGAAAGAAGAGAAGAAAGCAAAAAGTGAGGAGACAGGATTTATGGGGAGTTTTAAAAATACAAGTTGTACCATCCAGGACCAACTAGCTATGGGACCAAGAGTCACACACTTAATAGAGATGAGAATTTATTTGTATAGAGGAGAGGAGGAGAGAGAGGGGGAGAGACAGACAGACTGAAAGACACATAGAGACAGAGACAGAGAGACAGATATAGACACAGAGAGAGAGGGAATAGTCTTCAAGACCACACAGTCCTCCTGGCAGGAGCTGGTTGCCCCAGAGGTGACAAAGAGAACCATGTAGCAATCATTCTCATTTTTCCTTTTCTCTGGCTAGAAGTTTAGAGAGAGATTGAAAAGAAAGTCTCACTTCTAGGAAAAGAAAGTGAGTGAATTTCTGGGAAAGAATGGTCAAGTTTCCCTTCAGGGAGGAGAGAATGAAGCTCTTGTAGCAAAGAAGACCTTCAGGTCTTGGGGTGTTGTTTGACAACTTTTCCTCTTAAGTTTACTCTCACTGTTTTGTGGATTAGATCTGTACATGGGTTTTGTGTTCTAATGGTTCTGGGTTTATGGGGCACCCAGATAAGTTGTAGAATTAGAGTTGTTCAGATATAGCCTCAAAAGATTCAGTATATGTCAAGGGAAGAAAGAGAGGAAAAAGAAGAGGGAGAGAGAGAGAGAGAGAGAGAGAGAGAGAGAGAGAGAAAGGGAGGGAGGGAGGGAGAGAGGAAGAGGAAGAAGAAGAAGAAGAAGAAGAAGAAGAAGAAGAAGAAGAAGAAGA
>NW_027187358.1:7545650-7557487 GCF_028583685.1 Petaurus breviceps papuanus | reverse complement strand
AAGAAGAAGAAGAAGAAGAAGAAGAAGAAGAAGAAGAAGAAGAAGAAAGAGGAGGAGAAGAAGAAGGAGGAGGAGGAGGAGAAGGAAAGAAGAAAGGAAGGAAAGAAAAGAAAAAGGAAAAGAGAGAGGAAAGAAGGAAGGAAGGAAGGAAGGAAAGCAGAGAAAGGAAGGAAGGAAAGTAAAATATATCACATCTGGGCTTTTCAGTATTTTTGTATTCTTTATATAGAACCAGATGACAAAACAGGTGAAGCCCAGTTCTGGAGTGGTAAATGAAATGAAGCCAGGATCAGTCTGTCTATTGTCTAAACAACTGTCGAAAATGCTACAGATGTTTCAGCTTAATATTCCCTTTGATCTATTCCATCTGTATAGGGAAAAGGAACTTCAAATACCTGAGGAGGCCTCTAGTAATGAGGGTTGTTGGGAGGGGAGCACAGATAGGAAAGGAAAGGAGAACTGACAACAAATAAAGGGGAGCCTGTAATAGATTATCTAATAAGTAAATTAGCCCAAGTCTACAGTAAAACAAAATGGTAGAGGGAAAATGGGCCACTGTCCACAGCCATCAAGACTCTCTATCTCCTGACTTTCTGCTTGACCAGCTCTCTCCAATGTCTGAGCTGTCACGGTAGCTAACAGCACATGCCATGCCTGGCCCCTGGGGGCCCCCTAATTGATGCTCCATAGTGATCTACATGTTGCTTTGACAAATCCACAAAGGGCTAGACTGAGGGCATTAAGAAATTAAGGTAAGTAAAATAAAATAAAGCAGTAAGGGAAAGGATTCTTTTATAACTGTCCTAGAAAATTCTGCCCTTTTTGCCACCCATTTTCTCTGTGTATCTTTTGGGTTCTCTGAAACATTCACTTGATCATTGCTGAAGTGGGATGTGTCTAATGGGATCATAAACCTAGAACTGAAAGGGACTTTGGTGTAGACTGTCTGGTGTAGGAGTCGACAAGCTACAACCCAAAAGCCAAATCCAGCTGTTTTTGTGTAGTTGGTGAGCTAAAAATGTTTTTTTTTTCATATTTTTGTTTTATTGTATTTCAAAATGGACTATTAGTCCAACTTCTTCATTTGATAGATGAGAAAACTGTGGCCAGAGCAGCTGAGTAATTTACCCAAGGTCACATAGGTAGTAAATGGAAACACCAAGATTCAAATTTAGGTCTTGTTACTCCATCCTTCAAAGAAGATCAGCTTCCTTGCTTCCTAAGCTTCCTAATGCATTGGATAAGTATATACCATAGGCATGCATAGGGGATGTGCCAGGAGTTCCCAGGCACATCCTAATGTCTCAAAAGAATTGTTTTGGTATTTTGTTTCTGCTTTTAAAATCTGTATTTTGTACAGCAGAGTTTGGTTGTTAATTTTTTTAAATTAAATTTCAAGATTTAATTTTTTAGTTTGGCGAATAAAAATGATGTTTTTAATTTAACAAATGCTCGTCTTTAAAATGTATCTATCAGGGAGGCTAGGTGGTGAGGTGAATAGAGCACTGGCCCTGGAGTCAGGAAGATCTGAGTTCAAATCTGTCTTCAGACACTTAACATGTACCAGTCGTGTGACCTTAGGCAAGTCACTTAACCCCAATCTCCCTGCCTTCTCTCCTCCAAAAAGCAAAAAAAAAAAATTTTAAATAATAATGTATCCATAAAATCCCCAAGATGAGAACTCTAACAAAATGTTCTATGCACAGAGGTGATGTCTACAATGTGTTAAGGCACCATAGGAGGCACAAATGGGACAACTCAGGAGGAACAAAAAGGATTTGGGGTAACAAGGTTCTGTCTGTGTGGGCCTCTCATGGACATGTTAGTGACTTAGATAGATTCTGAGTGTAGACTGAGACCTTTTTTGTTGGAAGGTGCCTTGCCAAAGCGAGGACTTGTTTTGCTTAACTATACATGTTTGTGACAGGGATTTTGCTTTTGTTGCTTTCTCAATTGGGAGAGCAGGGAAGGGACAGAGGACAGATCTTCTTGTAAATAAGACACAATTTAATTTTTTTAAAGTTAATGGCCCTCATGGCTCATACTCCCAACCTCCTTAGCCCTGCTGGAGGACCAAGTCTTTAGAGGGCAATTGACAGCTTCTCTCTTCAGTGTTCGATCATTGGGTAATCCTGAGGATCTGGGGTTTCTAACTCACTCGTGAGGTCCTTTCAGTTGTGACCTTCTCCTACACAGATTAACCTCAATTAGGTTTTACAAAGAGATATTTATTGAGAAGGGATTGCAAGGACAATTTTTTTAAATCCTTGTAAATCCAGGGAGTACTCCCCCCACCATACACTTTCAAAAGACTAAACTCAGAATTAAAGCATAAAATGACTAAGGCACATATGTAGGAAACACATGTGGTCAAGGGAAACCTCTTTACGCCTTTGTGGAGTCCATCAGTCAATAAGCATTAATTAAATGCCTACTATACACCAGACACTATGCTAATCACTAGGAAGACAGAAGCAAAAAGATAGTTCCTGCCCTCAATGAGCTTACCATATAAAAAGAATCTGAAAAGTGGGGGTAAGGTAAAGGTACCTCCATGGGGACATGATAGAGAAAGAAATCTGCAGAGTTGAAAGAGGAGCCCAGAGAGGAATGAAGGAGGGAGTATGGCTGGCCTGAGCCCTTTCCTTCAAATGAAGGTTACAGGAGGCACCAACCATTCAGAGTTTGGGGCCACAGGGATGGAGTAAAAAGGCTTCTGTGGCATGGTGAATAACATCTGGAGAATCAGAAATAGAACCTGGACAGGAATGAAGGAGTGAAACCCACAAAGTTTGCTTCTGGGAAGGACATTGATCATGGAAGACTCAGCCTCCTTGTTCACTCTCTTTGGTTCCTTGCAGGATAAGACGGTTAAGCTGATACCTAACATCAACCCCATGATCCTGGCTCCCCACTGGGCTTTTTTCCCAATGCCACTGGCTCCTGTGGGTTCCCCTACCAACTCTAGTTGCCAAGGAACCTTCTGATGGTTCTTCTGTCCCTTTAAAGCTCCCAAGGTGGAAACCTCCAGATATTCATTCACCTACAATCAGGAAAGAAGAAACACAAGAGACAAAAGAATCAGAGGTGCCATGAAGTCATGAGTACACTTTGGCTGGGTGAGAGATAGGGCATGATGCCCTTCTACTTATCTGGTGCCTCCTAGCAATCCTCTTTGACCAAAGGTTGCCAAGGAAGTGAGTAAGAGATTGTCAGCTCAGACCTTTTAATGCATACTCAGTTACATTTCCATCATTATCCTTCTATCTCTGAAGCCAATTGGAAAACTCATCACCACACAACACCAACCCCTCAGTCACTGATAGCTAGAAGATGGCTCACTAATCCTTCTTGTGTTGGCAGCAGGCAAAGAACATTACATATGCTCTCAGGACTGAACTCTCACCAGCCAGTTACATTAAAATGGTTCAATGTGTATCTAGTGTCTTTAACCCCACCCACTTTCTAAAGTTGACACTTTCACATCATTTGGCCCTAAAAGAACAATACTAGATGTTAAGGAGATGATATCTGTGAAGACCTGGCCACATTCTACCTGACCTAGGAAAGTATTTTCATAATACCATTATCCTCTAGTACAATCCCATTTTCACTATACCTTTCCCCAACCATACTTGTCTTTCAGTCAAAATTCAGGTGATCCAAGTTAACAGAAGGCATATTTCAGTTGAGAAATAGAACCATGAAGTGGAACATTCCTGAAACTCTGCTTCATTCAAGCAAACTATGGTAACTGGCCTTGTTATGGGATACTGATGCTATCAAATCCCACAGCCAGACCCAAGAAGCTAAATGGAATTGTATTATTTCCCCCAGCCATCCCTTTCCCCAGAAGGGAGTCAGAATGGTCGTTAGATATAATTTTTGCTTCCTACACTCTACTGAGTACAAAATTCTCCACTAAGGCCCCGCCTAGGATCCTTATCAGAAAGTAGGAGTCACTCTGGTGTCTGAAAGCTCTAGTATGTCCCACAAAGCTGGAGCCTCCAAGTGGGCTCTTTTGATGGATTATATCAGAGAAGAACAGCATTGAGATGACCTCAGAGCTCTCCTTCCAACCATACCTGGACAGGATCTCTGGTGCACCATCTCTGAGAAGTTGTCATCCAGCCTCCATTTGAAGAGTTTCTGTCATGGTCAACTCATCGCTTCTGGGGACATTCTCCTTAGGACAACTAAACCTGGTAGAAGTTTGCCCAAATATCAGGTGAGAGATCTGTCTTTCTGCACCTTCCACCCATGGTTCCTAGTACTGCCTCCTTTGGCCATCAAAATCGGTCCAATTCATCTTAGTAGGACAGTCCTTTGGGTATTTGCATGTTATTAACATGCCCTCCCCACACTCTACCTCCACATACCCATACAAAGTCTGGATATCTTCAATGTGAAGTCATCAGTTGCTGCAATCAGTCCCACTATAGCATGTTTTCTAGGACCCTCTCCACCCTGGTTGATGCTCTCTGAATGACTTCCAATTGGACAATGAGATTCTTTAATTATGGTGCTCAGAACTGAACACAATACTCCATATGCAGTCTAACCAGGGCTGGATGACCATTACCTCTCTGATTCTGGCCATGATGCTTCTATAAATGCAACCTAAGATTGAATTCGTTTGGGGGTCTCCCATGTCACAAAGTTTATTTGCATTGAACTAGAAGTCACCTTAACAATCCCCCTATTAAAAAAAAATGAACTCTTGTTTATTCATACCAGCTCTGTCCAGCAGATTTCTCAAGCACAAGGGACACCATGGTATAAAGAAAAATGTGTTGGATTCGACAATAGAGAAACTGGGTTCAAATTCCACCTCTGGTGCTCTCTGTGGCCAATGAACCTCTCTGTGCCTCAAGCAATCAGTCAGTACATCAACAACCATTTATTAAGTGCCTTCTATGGGTCAAGCACTGGGCTAAGCACTAGGGATACAAAGACAAAATTGAAACAATCCCTGCCCTCAAGGAGCTTACATTCTGTTGGAGGAAATCACATTACACAATATAGGTATATAAAGCAGATACAGATCAAATACAAGATAACCTTAGATGAGAAAGCTCCTGCAGCTAGGGAAGAGGGAATTGGAAAAGGCCTCCCAAGAAGGTGGCACTTGGTTTGGATCCTGAAGGAAACCAGGGATTCCAAGAGATGGAAGTGAGCAAAGAATGCACTCCAAGCATGGGGGTGCAAAAGTATGGAGATGGAAAATGGGGCTTTGAGGAACAGAAAGTAAGTCAGTATTGGCTGGACCATTGAAAGCATGGAGGGAGTAATGCTGGAAAGTTAGAAAGAGGCCAGGGAGTGAAGAGCTTTAAAAATCAAACAAAGGAGTTTTTCATTTGGTCTAAGAGTTAATAGGGAGCCATTAGATATTACTGAGTAGGGAGGTAATATGGTCAGACCTGTGTAATATATGTTTATTGACTGACTCTGTGCATTAGGAAAATCAGTTTTGTGTGTCTCTGTGGAGAGTGGGGAGAGACTTTGGGTCAGGGAGATGAAATAGGAGGTCATTTGTGATAGACCAAGCAATAAGGGTTTTAACTAGGGTGGTAGCTCTGTGAGTAGAAAGAAAGGGAATTATGTAAAAGATGTTGCAGAAACCAAAAAGACCAAATTTGGCAAAGGGATATATGGGATGAATGAGATTGAGAAGTCAAGGATTACTCCAAGTTTTCAAATGGGTAACTTGGAGGACTGTGATACCCTCAACAACAATCAGGATATTTGGAAAAGGTGTGGGTTTTAGGAGAAGGATGAAGAGCTCTGTTTTCAACATGTTGAGTTTGAGATGGCTAGAAGACATTTAGTCTAAAGTATCTAATAGACATTTTCATGGACAGAGGAAGCTAAGGAGTGAAGGTGACAGTCATTTGACCCTGATCATTCCACTATATTGTGTCCAGTGGTAAGTTGGGCTTAATGTGGGGGCAGCTTCCTTTAAAGGTGGATATCTGGGCTTCAGATAGCTTTCAGCAAACTTAGGAACAAATTGCTAGTGGAAGTATAGGTTTTTCCAGAATATCTATCAAGGTGAGGTAGAAAATAGAATTATTCCAATGGTGACAGCTGTGATTATAGAGCACCCAATTGTTTAAAGACCCTTCGAACCCTTTCCTCATCCCCCAGCAATGATGAGCACAGACATGTATATAGTATCTCCTAGGACAATGAATTCACTACATAGAGTATCCACTGTGTAGATGTCCTGAAGTGCATTTTTTAAAAATCCAGGCTATTTTCCTTCTTCTTCCACTACCAGCAAGCTCCCCTGAATTACCCCCACCCTCAGTCTGTGTGTATTTGGAGGAAATGTAAAAAACTCACTTTTTGGTCTAGTCGGAGCAGGCAAATCTGAATCTGGAAAACAAAAGCTGATCCAACAATGCATTCCAAAGCAAAAAGAGACTTGTTATAGCTTTGGATATAAGTTAAGTCTTTGTTATCCACCATTTTGGATTGTATAGAGAATCATGCTCACCTAACTATTTATACTACCTTTGGTAAGTCAATTCTCTTCTCTGGGCCTCAGTTTCCCCATATGTAATACACAAGATGATTTCTAAAGTCCTTCCTACTTCTAATATTCTATGCTGCAAATTATCAGCAGTTGTCTATGCCTTTGAATGTGGACTCATCTCTCTCCTTTCACTACCCCTCTCTGAGAAAAAGATCTCCTTGAAGCTCTAAATAATTCTTTTAGAGGGGAACATATGCCCCATAAGGAACTGAGAGCTCTCCAAGAAGGGCTATTGTGTCTCTTCCATTCTCTCATTCTCTCCATGAATTTAATTATTTACTCTGCACACAGGAGACACTATTAAGACTTGTTCTGCTTTCCTGTAGACCAATCCCAACCCAAAGCAAAGTCTAATCATCTTCCAAAAGCACAGCCATAGCCTGGAATCTGCCAGTAGAGTATAAGAAAAAGAACCTTGATTCCTTCCAGTTTTCCAGGACTGTCCACCTCAAACTTGTCTTTACTGAATTCAAGGAAAATGAGTTTTGTCCACTTGAAGATGAAAAGAACCACGGGAATCACAACATCTCCTAGACACCAGGTGTAGTGGTGACAACAGCAATGACAATGGCACTGGAAGTCCATAGAAACGATCTGGAGTGTTAAGCCCATCAGAGAAGTGAAAACCTAGAAGGAGAATGAGTGTTAGGATTAGGTGATATTTAGCAAACATCTCATTCAATTCCCTTCTGACTTACCTACATTTCCACCTTACCAGGGTTGGTCTTAGAGGTTCCACTTGTTTGGTCCTTCATCCATTCTCTGTTTTCTCTGGTACCCTTCTTCATCAAAGGGTCAATTGCCTCACAGGTCATTGACTGGAAAAGTAAGCAGAAGATGGTGGAAATTATTATCAAGGCACTATAAACATATGAACCATTATAATAATAACTTACATTTATGGTTTACAAAGCATTTTTTACTCATTATTTTATTTGATTCTTAAAATAACTGAGTGAGGTAAGCAGTAGAAATGTTGTCACCTTTTCACAGATTAGCAAACCAAGGTCCACAGAGGGGAAATGCCTTGCCCAAGACTCTATGAGCTAGCAAGTGACAGTGTCTAAACGAAGGGCTCCTTCTGACTCTAAATTCAGGTCTCTTTCCACTATACCACAGAAAGTCTAAGTGAGAGGGATGCCCAGACTGAGAGACCTCCAGGGGAAAATAAGGAAGAATATAGGAGACCTCACCTCCAAGATCCTCAGGTTAAGGAAGAAAAAGGAAATGAGGAAGAAATAAGATATGCTCCAACACTTTAGAGGATCTTGGACAGAGCCTGTCAGAGCAGGAGAAAGACATTGGTATTAGTATGCCCTAGTAAAATCTAAAAGCACAATGTTATTATCTCTAAGAGGGCTTGAGCTTCCTCTGTAATAAAAGCAATTTGACTCATTTTACAAACCAAAGATCTGCTTGGCATAGAGATTGGATTTTTTTAGCATTAAAATTATGTTGCGAGGGCAGCTAAGTGGTGCAGTGAATAGAGCACTGGCCCTGGATTGAGGAGGACCTGAGTTCAAATCCAGACTCAGATACTTAACACAAAAACTAGCCATGTGACCTTGGGCAAGTCACTTAACCCCAATTGCCCCTCCAAAAAGCAAAGAAACAAAAAAAAACAATATGTTGTGTTCCTTCTTCCCAAGGAACTATCCTGCCTATATAGGGCATTCCCCCAATGAAGTGAGTATTTCTGAACAAAGTTTTCAACTTCCCAGTCATTTTGTAAAGCACAAGGAAGAAAATGCAAGGGGAGCCAATTTGTCACTGCACAGAGAGAGGAAAGAAAATAGGGAGGGAGAGAAGAAGAGAGAACAAGCCCTTTCCTTCTGGGAAAAGCCAAACTTCATTCAATGCAAAGTCACTGCAAACAGGAGGAGAATCAGGGAAAGGAGGAGAAAGAATGTTTCAAAAAGGAGAGATCAGGGAAGGAAGAGTGGGTCCCAGCAGGGGAAGGCACTAAGAGGAGATGGTTGGAGAGGGAAGAAGAAGAAGCATAGCAAGAAGAGGAGTGAAGAGGAAATTATGCGGGCTAGGAGAGAAGCATGTGATGCAGGATTTGGCCACGAGGTGGCAGCAGAAACCAGTCAATGGAGTTCAGGACTGGCTCTGCCTCTCAGTGCCAGCCTCTGATTCATTATTGGGGGGGGGGGGGGGGGGGGTGGAAGCAGCTCGAAGAGAGACACAGAGAAAGACAGACAGACACAGACACAGAGAGAGATGAATATTTGTTGAGTTCTATCCCACAGTGTGATCTCTAGTGTTTGGGGTCCAACTCAACTGAGACCCCAGGGGATGAGTGCGGACTCACAGGGCCCCAATTCTTGGTTGTTGGGTGAGGAGTACTCCTCTCCTTCCATCATTCCTCCTCCTTCAAAGCAGTAGAAACCCTACAGCTTGACCTTGTGACACCTTCCATCCTCATCCCTCCCCTAATACCCTAGCACCTTCTTCCCTAGTTAGATCTCCCATGGGGGAATTCCAGAGACCACACTCCTCCTCCCTTCCTTGGCCTCTGGGAAATATGGAACCACTAATGTAGTTATTCTCTTTTATCTAAGCTAGCTGGGTACTGTCCTGGCTCCCTAAATCATCATCCAGGGAATGGAGAGCACCTTTTTGTCTCTTTTCTCCTTATGTCATAAGGAACCTTGATTTGAATCATGCCTGAGTCATTAAGTCATCAGTCAATAAACATTTATTAAGCAACTACTATGTGCCAGGCCCTGTCCAAAGACTGAGGATACAAAGAAAGATAAAATACAGGCCCTGCTCTCAAAGAACTTACAGTCTAATGGAGGAGACACCAGGTAAAGAACTAGATACAAATAACTATGTACAAAATTATGTATGACCAAAATACAGAAAATTCAAATTGGGGATAATTTCAGAGGGAAAGCATTGGCATTAAGGGGAGTTGGGAAAGACTTCCTGTAAAAGGTGGAGTTTTATCCAGAACTTAAAAGGAAACTAGGGAAAGGAAGAGCTGGGGATGAAGAAAGAGGGCACTCCAGACCAGGGGGACAGTCAGTGAAAATGCCCAAAGTCAGGAGATGGAATATCTTGTTGGAGGAATAGAAGGAGACCAGTATCCCTGGATCTCAAACTGGAGAGGATGAGGGAGAAAGAGAGAGCAGACTGATAAGGTAATGGGAACCAACTTATGAAGGATTTTATATTTGATACTAGAGGTGATGGGGAGCCACTAGAGTTTACTGAATGGAGGTGGGGTTGGACATGTTTAGACCTGGACTTTAAAATCTCTTTGATTGTTGAGTGAACAATGGACCAGAGAGAAGAGAAACTTGTAGCAGAACCAGTAAACTACTGCAAAAGTCCAAGGATGAGATGATGAAGGCTGGCTACAGGGTGGACACAATTTGGCAACAGGCATTGGCAACAGATTGGATATGGGGGTTTGAAAGAGTGAGGCATCAAGGAGAACCCTTCAGTTTCAAACCTGGGTTCCTGGGAGGATGCTGGTGTTCTTCTCAGTAATAGGGAAGTTCAGAGAGGGGAAGGTTCGGGGTGGGGGAGGGTAATGCTGTCAGTTTGGAACATAGTGAATAGGACTAAAGGATGCTCACTATGAAGCTGGAGATATGAGACTGGATATGGACTGAGAGCTTAGGCCTGGATAAGTAGATTTGAGTATCATCAGCACAGAGATGGTCATTGAATTGGTGGAAACTGATGAGATCATCGAGTGAAAGAGTACTGAAGGAGAAAAGAAGACAGTCCAGGATGGAGCCCTGGGGGATACTCACAGCATCACAACCTGGATAAATATTCAGCAAAGGAGATGGGGAGAGAGGTAGGAGAAGATACCTACTGAGTGATTAAACTTTTTTTAGCCCCATTTCTCTAGTCTGTATGATGGGGATAATAACTTCCCATGCTTGTCTTTCCAGGTGCTGGAGAAGCTCCTGATATGAGAGGCAAATAATCACATCTGGACCCCCTAACCCCAACAGAGCAATCTTATTCTTCATCCCCTCCCTTCATTCCTTCATACTCTGCCATCACCAATTCATGCATATGACACATGTACCTATGGGGATATTGCAGAAGGCAGCACCCTAGAAATGGAAATACGGAATTGGAAGGAATCTCAGAGGTCCCCTATTACAACTCCTCTCTTTACCAAGAAGAAAACCAGAGGTCTAGGGAAGCTAAATGACTTGTCCAAGGTACCACAGTTAATAAGTAACTGAGACAAGATTTGGCCAAAGATTTATCCTGACTAAGTCTATAATTCTTTCCTTACCACAGTGCCACCAAAGGTAAACAAGGTAAGCAGCAGATAGGTATGTATGGGAGAGAGGGGAGTGTCAGCTCAAGGAGAGATCACTTTTAATATTACAATGTTTTTGTATTGATATATTTTTTATATCACCTTCATTGGCAGCTAGGTAGGTGAAACTGTGGGTAAGAGTCTCAGATTTGAAATCAGGAAGAACTGTGTTCAAATCCCAACTCTAGCTGTATGACCCTGTGTTACTTAACCTCTCTCAGCCTCAATGTCTTCCTCTGTAAAATAGGGGCAATAATAGCACCTACATCACACATTGTGGAGTTTTCTTTGTGAGGATCAAATACTTTGAAAATTTTAGAGTATTGTATATGTATAATATATTTATGTATATATGTACATATATGTAAATGTGAGCTATTATTTCCAGTTACATCCCCATTTCACCCAGAGAGCCATTAACTGGAATATATACATTGCTTTTTATAAGCACAAATATTTTTACTTCTGGAAAAAATCTACTCTCTGTTATTTAGATGATGTATTTCTTATTTTGCTTTGAACATCCTTTATTACAGTAAAGACTCTAGGAACAGTGACAGCTAGGGGGTACAATGAATAGAGTGCTAGACCCAACGGGAATCAGGAAGACGTGAGTTCAAAACTAGACTCAGCCTAGATCAGACTTACTAGCTGTGTGATCCTGGGAAAGTTATTTAACCTCTATTCCATTTTCTCCATCTAGAAAATGAAGATAATAATAGTACTTATCTTACAGAATTATCATAAAGATAAAATGGGGTGATATTTGTAAAGTGATTTGTAAAATTTAAGGGACTATATAAATGCTAGTTGTTATTATACTAGAGGGCCCCTCTCCCTATAAAACAGGTGAGATTCCTCTCTCTCTTCTCTCTCTCCTCTCTCTCTCCGTCTCTCTGTCTCTGTCTCTGTCTCTGTCTCTCTGTCTCTGTCTCTCTCTCTGTCTCTGTCTCTCTCTGTCTCTCTCTGTCTCTCTGTCTCTCTCTGTCTCTCTCTCTCTCT
>NW_027187358.1:7539413-7540650 GCF_028583685.1 Petaurus breviceps papuanus | reverse complement strand
TCTCTCTCTCTCTCTCTCTGTCTCTCTCTCTCTCTGTCTCTCTGTCTCTCTCTTAGAAGAGTCCAGACAACTGTGTCCTTACCTACTCCCTCAGACCAAGGGGAGGGTAGGTAAAGTTCTCCCATCCCTGTCTGGACCTAGTGCTACATTGGGTGTTGGCTAGGCCAGGGAGGTGGGATAGAAGACCAGTGAGCCTCACCTTTGGTTTACTCTTCTAAAGAAGCCCCCCACATGTATACCCCAACACCCCAAGCCAGAGATCCAAGCTTCTTCCCTCCTCCCAAGCCCTACCCACAAATCCTATGAGGAAAAGGAAGACTTCAACTTTTTTTTTTTGCTTTTTGGAGGACAATTGGGGTTAAGTGACTTGCCCAAGGTCACATGGCTAGTTTTTGTGTTAAGTGTCTAAGGTCGTATTTGAACTCAGGTCCTCCTGACTCCAGGGCTGGTGCTGTATTCACTGAACCACCTAGCCACCCCAGGAAGACTTCAACTTAACAAGCATATATTAAACTCTTGCTGTGTGCTTGACACTTTGGATACAAAAACAAAATGACAAACCATTCCTCAAAGAATTTAACATTCCACTGGAATGGGGAAGTTCATTAAAGAAGGAGTAGTAGATGCCACCACCCCACCCTCCCACTGTCCAACAGACACAGGAGACCAGCTGGAGGTGTTCCAGGGGCCTTTGGATGTAGAAGCCTCCACAAACAAGGGGATATTCCTTTGAGGGTATCTGGTAGATACAGTTAATGATACTGTGGGGAGAGAGGAAGCTTTGGCCTTTCAGAAGTCTCTGACCTTGCTGAAGAAGTCAGGGTACAAAGGCAGGGTCAAGGGATTGGACACAAGTCACACAAAGAGGAGTATCCATGAAAACACACAAAGGCACCCAATTATATTGTCAGGGTGTTCAGGTGTCTATATACCTAGTACACACATACTTGCCATGAACCCACATAGGAAGGGACCACAATAGCCTTGTTACCCATAGGTATATGTATCTGGCCCCATCCCTCCTCCCCCTTTCTCTTTCCCTCCTTCTCTCTTGCTGCCTTTGTCTCTCCTTCCCCCCTTTCTGTTTGTCTCTGTCTGTCTCCCTCTTCTCTCTATTCTCTTTCTTTCTCTTCTGCCTCCTTCTCTTCCTCTCTCCTCTATCTCCTTCCTCTCTCTGTCTCTCTGTCTGTCACACACACACACACACACACACACACACACACACACACACACACAC
>NW_027187358.1:7536935-7539403 GCF_028583685.1 Petaurus breviceps papuanus | reverse complement strand
ACACACACACACACACACACACACACACACACACACACACACACACATGATCAAGTCTTTTTAGAAGTACAGTGTCAGAGACAAAAGCACCAGCACACTGCCCAGAGGGTGGCCACTGAATTTCCTGTTATTTACAGGAGTTTCACTTGGAAAGTCCACACTGCCAACCTCTTGTGGACTGCATCTCTCCCTAGGCCTACCCCAGTGCCTACAGGCTTCGATGGTAACAGAGCGAGAAACTATCCGTTGGTGTGAGGGGATGAGGAATGATGGAAAGAGTGCTAGATGCAAACGCAGATGATCCAAGTTCCCTTCTCTCCCCCCTCCCTGTCTCTGCAGCCTTGGGCACATCATTAAACCTCTCAGGGGGCCTTTGGTTCCCCAGCTATACAGGGTATCCCAAAGGCTTAGTAAAGTGTAAACTACCTTAAGCCTTTGGGGTACCCCAAGTTTGAGATGAGGGAGAAGAACTGGACTAGATGGCCTCTTAGTTCTAAATCAAGGGTAGGGAGGGATGAGAAGAAAGAAGGCTTCCCTGCTAGAGCACTGGGAGGGGGCGGGGTGATGCTTGGTCTAACCTGGTGTCCTCACCAGAGTGATCCCAGAAAAGGGAGGCATGGGGAGAGGCAGAGGGAGAAGGTGACATCACACAAAAGGAGAGGGGAAGATGGGACAGCAGGGAGTCAAGAGGTTTGGGTCCTAAATGAAGACAAGCTAAATGATCCTGGGCAAATCGCAGAATCTTGGCCTCTTTTTTGACATTCAAGAAAGGGTTGGACTGGGGCTGACCTTAAAGATCCCTCTTTGCACTAACATTCTAGTATTCCAGAAGGATTTGCTCACCAATGTCTTTGCCTACACGTGGAGGCAGAATCCTCAGCCTGAGGTCTGAGAGACTGGGCTGGGCTAAGTGTGCCCATAAGCACAGAGGCCCAATCTGGACCAGCCAGCACAGGAAACCTTCAGTTCCTCAGTGCCTTGATTGTGATGCTCACAGACTCCCCTGTTCCTGAAGCAGTATCGGCTGTGCAGGCAGCACGCAATTCCCATCCCTCCAGGCTGCTTAGCCAAAACCGCCAGTAAACTCTGTAATTAGTAGCATGTTCCATCATTAAGGAGCCCTGCTGAGAATTTCTATTTAATAATGGTCGGAAATTAGTTATGATGGTAAATACTCATCTGAAAATCCAACATCTAAAGCCATCTCCAGTCTGGAAGGGCTCCAGGCCTTCCCTCAGCTCTAGGCCCGACCTGGCCCTGGGCTGGGGCATAGGGATTGGGGCCCAGATTGGCTCAGGAGACAAGCCCAGAAAAGGGCTGCATTTAGAAACTTCTCTTTCCCGCCTGAAATTTCATTGCAGGGTGGTCAAGATGGAAGGGAGGAGAAGGAGAGAGAAAGAGAGATAAAGTGAGATAGATAAAGAGAATACCATGACTGAAGCAGAGAAAAGCAGAGAAACCAAAATCCACGTGGACAAAGGGAGAGACTAAAAACAGAGACAAGGTGTCTGCTTCTTACTATAAACACCAGGCCCAGCCCAGCAGAAAGGTCCCCAGGGTCCAAGAAAGAAGCCTATAGACTTCAGATTCCTCAGGATCCTCAGACAGCTTTGCTGGAAGATCTGGCTCTCTAGAGGGGAATTTGATGCTGGAGAGGGAAGGTGAGTATGTGCGTCTGTCTGTCTGTCTGTCTGCGTGTGCGTGCGTGCGTGCGTGCGTGTGTGTGTGTGTGTACACAGAATGGGGGCAGGGGGCAGTATACAGCTGGAACAGAGTTAAGGCCACACAAGTTCCCAAATACTCACAAATATACATCCAGGGACAATACACCTGAGACAATGGTGGGGCTCCACTGTGTGGCTCCTTCCCCTCCTCTCAGGCCTGGTTGTTGAGTAAGGACTCATTGGCATAGGCCCTGGGATTCAATATTCTGTGCTGAGTTTACCTCCCACCCCATTCCCCTTCAGTGAAGGGACCAGCAGAGGCATTCACATTCAATCCAGGAGATCTCTGTAATTCAGATGGCGTTTGGCTGCCCAGGCACCACTGGTTTTACCTGAGAGACACCTAGCCTCCATCCTCTCTCCTTATCCTCCATCTCCATTCTTTCTCTTGTCTCTTCCCTGCCCTATCTTTTTTCCCTTTCTATGTCTCTTTCTCCTCTCCTCGCTTACTCATTCTCTGATTATTTTCTCCTAATTACTCACCTTTCTTTTCCTTCTTAATTTTTTTCACATACCTGATGCCCTTTCCCCTTGTCACTTTTCTTCTTTTCACCCCTTCTCAGCCTTCCTTTTCTGTCTCTTTCCTCTATCCTTCCTGCTCTATATTCTCTCCTTGATCTCTCCTCCCCTCCCACCTTTTCTCCTTCTCTTTTTCCTCTATTTGTCTTCTCCTTTTCCCCTCTCCCCACTTTCTACTTCTCTCTCTCTCTCTCTCTCTCTCTCTCTCTCTCTCTCTCTCTCTCT
>NW_027187358.1:7531285-7536925 GCF_028583685.1 Petaurus breviceps papuanus | reverse complement strand
TCTCTCTCTCTCTCTCTCTCTCTCTCTCTCTCTCTCTCTCTCTCTCTCAGTCAGAACAACTTGGAGACACTGGGAGGTAGACAATCTATTGCAAACATAGGCCATAGGACAGGGGCCTTTGCTCCCCTCCATCTGACCTTGTGTGCTTCACTAAAGCCCCTTGTCTGGGTGCCTCCATGTGTGTATGTGTGGCCAGTAAGGGTGGGTTATCTTTCTCTTCGGCCCTCTTGGTGTTGGGCATATCTCCATGGCATTCTGTGTGGTATTTGTGTTCTTATGTTCACGTATACATTAATGTGGGGAGTTGCACATGTCCTTCTGTCCTTTTGTGCAAATCACTTGTGTGGTCTGCACATCTCTTTATTCCAAGTCTGTGTATTTGATGTGTAGTGCCCAGCACAAGGATCCATCCATACAAAGAAAGGGCTCAATAAATGTTTATTGACACTTGTTGCCTCATGATCTACGGTGGTTGTTTATACAGACCAGTGTATGTGGGTATCTAAGATATGTTCGTATATGCCTGTATGTGTTGGAGTATGTTTGGGGAAAGGAATATGTTTTGTCCGTGGGTTCATGATCCATACACACTGACCACCACAGATCTATGGGAATACAAGTGCATGAAACTGGAGCGTGAGCCTGAGTTCATATTTGAAGGGAGAAGGGGATGAATATGTATTGGTGAATAATTCATTGTGGAAGATATGTTATGGGGGGGATGTTGTGTTTGTAGAGGTAAAGATGTGATTGTATCTTTGGGAGACAATGTGCGTGTGTGCTTGTGTGTGTGTGGCATGAGTGTTCGAATATGTCATGAAAAGATATATGGGTGGAGGAAGGGATGTGTGTGTCTGAGAGGAAGGGAAGAAGAACATGTGTGTATGTGCATGTGTGTGTGTTTATGTATGTGTATACACCCTCCATCTCAACCCTAGTTTACCCACCCTCACTCCCCACAGAATCCCGCCAGGCTCAGTGTAGTTCAATCAGACCCTGCATGAATACACACGAATAGAAAGTTGTGTTCAGCTGACCGGAGACATTGGAACCCCACTAGGGCAGCTTGATCCCTCCCTCCAACCAGTGGGTCAGTCGGGGCTCCTTTTCACTTTGAGTCGAGGCTCAAACCCCTCTAGGCCAGAAAGTATCAGCTGCCCAAGAGATGAGAGTATTGGGAACTACATGGGTTTCTGCTAGCTTGGGGCCTAGGGAAGCACCATTGACTAGAGTCAGGGTTGGAGGCCTTTGGGGAGAGTTAGAGGTCCAATAGCCAGGCTCTAAGTGACAGTCACACAAAGGCCCAGGCAGAGAAACAGACAATCAGAAACAGAGATCATAGCTCTTACAACCCCAAAAACATCAGGAAAGAGAACACATAAAAGATATTGTAAATCATGATAAGGACCAACTTAGGGTGTGATAATATGATTGTGCAAATGTTTATAAGCCAAATGGTGAGTTACATTTTTAAAAGGTAATTGAAGGTGCCCTTAGAAGGCAATGTATATGTTATACATTACATGATAATAGCTTCTCTGTGTCCACTATTTTGGAATGCTCCTCAAGCTGACCCAGGTAATCAAAAAATTATGTAGGCCCCCTTGAAGGAGGCTTTAGACATCAACACATACTCATCTGCTAACCTCTTGGTCCTCCTGAGCCCAACACCAGCCCTGCCTCCACTCCCATCCTTCTTCCTCATTCTTGATCCCTCACCCTCAAACCCCACCCCCTAACCCATCGGGCTGCTCTAACTTCAGCTTCTGAGTCTTTTCAATCAAAGGCCCACCTAGTCATGGATAATCAACTTGGTCCAATGCCGAGCTGTCAGAGGTGTGCTATCCCACAGGATGAGACAGGAAGGGAAATGAGCATGAGCTGAGGTGGAGGTAGACAAGATGGGTAAGGAACTGGGGGTAAAAAGAGGGAGGAAAGATGCAGAGGTAAGTAAGCCTGCCCAGGTTAGAATTAAGATAAGACTGTCTTGCTCAGGTCTGGTGGTTTAATGGGTGAGGACTTAGACACAGATTTCTCTAGGTTTACACCTCAATCCTCCAGCCAGCCTTCCAATTCAAATCCCCAAACACTATTGTTTATCTATTAGGAAGGCAGATTAAGATTGATTGTCTTTAGGTAGCTCTGTTTTCATCCAGTTCTAGGAATACTCATGGCTGAGACCCTATACTGCCCAGGTAGAGGGACACACACACATGCATACCATCACAGCCAAGAGATCAGACTCTCAAGGAACTTCAGCCACACTCACACACCGACCCCCACAGACTAGACACAGAGAGAACCATCCAGGCACATGTCTGTGACCTTCTTCATGTCTGTACCAGGATAATCAGCCAGGTGCTTGGCTCATTTGAACACTTGCAAATATTGATAGCTGAATTTAAAAGTGTTAACTTGTCTACCCAACTCCCACCCCCCCTCAGCTTAGCTGCAATAGAGAAAAGCATACCATAGACAAATATTCAGAGACCCACCAATCATGACCAGTGTTTAAAACTTGAATATATGTGCACATGTGGCTAACTCAAATGAACACCTAGCCCAAAAAAAATACTGGTCATAAGTGGTTTTTAGAAACAAAATCCCAAAGATTTCCCAGATTGTTGGTTTTGCCTGGGGAGAGGGAAGGAGGGATCGAAGGCATCCTGACCAAATCCCCCCCTCTTTAGCCTCCCAGGGTTGGCTGCTTAGCTAGCTTCTTGGCTCCGTGGATTTGGCTGTTTCTTTGAGGAAAGAACCAGAGATAAGTGGCTGCTGTTTCTTTTCCAGGTCTGTTGAGGGAGCCAAGGGATTGGAACTTTAGGCAAAAGGAAAGGCCTCTACTTTGTTCTCAACCTCCTGTTCCAGGTTTCAAGTGTGCTGGGGGAGAGGGGTCCAATATACTGGGAAATAAGAAATGGGGGTGGGGTGGATAGGGCGGATGGAGCTATACTTGGAATTTCCTTCTGGCCTGGAATACTTGTGCATATGCATAATACGTGTACCCACACTGTTCTTTTTATCTCTCCTTTCCTATGGTCCATACCATCACCTCAGCTGGCCCCAATTTGTTACCTAAGAAAGAACAAAATAATGAGGGGACAAGGAGAGTGGAATCATTACCCACCATAATTCCAGGTCCTGAGGGTGGGAGCAGGAATTGGGATGAAATAGAAATTAATGCTGCCCATATTCATCTTTGTATCTAGAAGTAAGTAGCTGTGTTTCTCCCCCCACACCACACACACACACACACACACACACACACACACACACACACACAGTCGAACTACAGGCATACATGCTTTGCACAAATTTACACTAGCCATACATAAACATGATGTACACAAGCCACACTCTACATGCATTAGATTACACACTAACAGACCTTGCACACAGGCACACAGATTGTAAACACATTTGGACTAGCTAGGCACACTCGCATACATACAATTATGCCACAAAATACAAATATACCACTCACACATTAAAATGGCAGGCAAATTTATACTGCACACAGAGTTATCACATGGACACATAAATACATTGGAAGCTTCCTTATATTACACAGGTATGTATATTTTTCAGGGACACACATTCCTATCTATACACTTCCCACAGGACAGTGTTCACCAAAGGATACACTTAGGCACGACTCAAACTATGCATCTATCTCATACATTGGTAGATTGCCTCTACCTACAAAGTAAGATAAAGCCTAAGAAAGAAAAACAGGTAGGGCAGTGAGTGATACCTAGACAGAGGAGAGATTGGTTGATTGATAGATAAGATGGACAGATAGGCACACACACACACACAAAGACATAGACTAAGAAATTATTGGTAGGATTTCTTAACTGGCACAGGTGAACTTGTTCTGGTTTTTTTTTTTATTTTGATGATTATATTTCAATATAATTTATTTCCTTTGTAATCCTATACATTAAAAAAAAAATTCTGAGAAGTGGTCCCCTCAGCTTCTTCAGACTGTCAAAGTGGTCCATGCCACAAAAAGACTAAGAATCTCCATTTTAGAGTGTAAGATAATCCTATTGTCTTATTTCTATGTTGGGAGAAGGTTCTGAGACTTGGACTGGAACCCATGCTTTAAAAAAAAAAAAACAGTGCTTCTAGTTGTTAGGAGAAGAGGTATTTTGACATCTCCATTTGGTTTTCCACAGCCAACGAACAGGAGGGAATCTGTGTTTCTCAGGCTTAGCCTATTCTGACCCCAACAAAGTCCACTCTTCTAGAGCTATGGCCACCTTCCACAATCCTTTCCTAGCCGGCTAGCCAGAGACCATCTTCTCTTCTGCTTTCCCAGGCCCAGGTTTTCAATAAAATTTAGGGTTTTGTTCAAGGTCTGAGTGTGAGATACGTCACATAGAAATATGGATCGTAGTATATTGCATCACTCCTAAAGTCCAGATTTGAGATGCCAAGTAAAAAACATCCTGCTATTAGGTATATACCAAGACGCAGACATACTCCATTATGTTTTAGCAAATGTTAGATGATATGGGATAAATGGGCATAAATTCATGCCTACGGAGATGAACTCTGTTAAAATACACACCGGAAATTTTTTTTGTCCCTCGAGGAAGACAGTGGACACAAATGGACTTAATACACCACATTTAACTTTCAAACAGAGGGGATATGCTGTATTACCTAGTGACACAGCATTGTGAGAAGGGATGTCACTCTCCAGTGTCTATTTTCCTAGGACACTCTCCCGGGAGGATAGTCCTAACTTCCTAGGCCTTCGTCCTCTGTTGCCTTACCCCGACAGACCCTTTACTACGCGGTAAGCAGGGCGGCTGATCTCATGATCCAAATGACTATTGAAACCTGAGGGAATCGGAAGTCGAAATTAGTTTGGGAACCGATAAGAAATTCCAGGCACGACTCTCCCTAATCCTCCTCGCGCTCAGAATTGTATTTTCAAGTAAGAACAAGTTTTGACTGTCTTCAGAGTTGTTTCGCTGTTGCTGGCTCCGCCTCATACGAAGTCCAACTTAGTTTTTGCGTGTAAGGAGCTATACTGAAAGGCAGAGGAGTCGTAACCGAAGTACAAGGGTCCAGAGCAGTCCCTGTGCAAAGGAGTTAAGGAGTGGACCCCGGTTCTGATGAAGGGTGGAGGGAAGGTTATTTTCTTTTGTTTTTAATCTCCAAACAAATACCAAAATCTCTTAAATGTTCTCTAAAGAAGAACACTAAACAAAATAGGTTAGACTGGGTAAGCCTTTGGGTTCCGAGTTTTAGAAAGAAATACACGCTCACGTTCGGGCAGGTGGGCTGAGCAGGCTGACCACAGCTAGGACAGAGATGGGGTGAAGTGTATCTCTCTCTCTCTCTCTTTTTTTTTTTTTCCAATTCCGAGTTCCACAAACTACCTTCCAGCTTCCTGTTCCCTTCCCCTAGTGCCTGACCCTCACCCCACAGCCACCCACCCACTTAGCGTAGATCTGCTCTCGGGGATGGCTTTCCCGGCTTTGTCAGTATCTTTGTGCATTTCCCCCTCAAGAGTAACCACAATCGGACAGTTAAAAAAAAAAAAAAAAAAAACGAAAAAAAAATCCCCCCCCAATAAACACACACACACACACACACACACACACACACACACACACACACACA
>NW_027187358.1:7522951-7531275 GCF_028583685.1 Petaurus breviceps papuanus | reverse complement strand
ACACACACACACACACACACACACACACACACACACACACACACACACACACACATACACACACACCTATACTGCAGCCACTGGTAGTCATAAATGGATCGCTTTGGCTAAGGACGCTGGTTAGTCCCAATTCAGCCCAGTTAACCCTCTCCCCAAGGCTAGGGATCAGGAAAACTCGAAGTTTCTGTTTACCAGGGGTTTATTATTCACTTCCCCTCTCTCCACCCTTCTGTCCTTCCTCCTCCTCCTCCCCTCACACACAGACACTTGCACCATCTCCAAAGTTTGGATTAGGGGCCTTAGAGTTGTTACGGTTCTCCCGTTTCTCTTCTCTCTTTAGGGAGGGCCCTAGGTTGGGTCCTCCTTAAGAAAGTTGCGATCCGATTTTAAAACCTTTGTCCCTCAAGAAAAAGGGAGAAATATGGGGGGGGGGGGGAAGAGAAGAGGCAATCGACCTGGTGATGGACAAAAACACCAATCTTCGTGAGTAGATAAGAAAATGAAGAATACTGTATTTGATTTAGAAAGTTTTTACATATAGATAAACACGCAGTTAAGGAAACAGTATAAGCGCCCTACGGGGAGTTGAGAGAAAACCCCCAAAGCAGCTAAGAAATACTCAAAATAGCTTTTGCATAAGAATACTACAGTCTCACTCTCCGGTTTCGCTGATGCTGGGGTCCCTTTCTCTAACCTAGCCGCTCAGACCAGAACAGCTAAGTCTACGCAAGGAACGCCAAGTCTTGGAAATTAAAAAAAAGAAAAGAAAAGCAAAAAGAAAGATAAGGGGCAGGTGTTGAAGGGTTAGGGAGGTGGGAGAGAGAGAAAGAGACGGAGAGAGAGGACACAGAATGGCAGAAAGGGAGAAGAGAAAAAAGCAATAGCATATACAGGCAATTTCTACACATATATTACAAACTGGGAAAAATGACCGCATCATTAAGATATACATAATTCATATAAAATTTTGAAATAAAAATAAAAATCTTTTACAGTCATAACTATCCTTTTTCCACATTTATAACCAGTACCCACACAGGCAGTGACAGGAGTGTAGAAAAAAAGGTGCTTACGAATAAAATGATTGTCTGCTGAACAAAAAAACAGAAGATTGCATCTTGGCTGACCATTACTTGGACTTAAAAAACAGAGAAGAGGGTGAGTGGGAAAGAGAGAGAAAGAGAGAGAGAGAGAAAGAGAGAGAGAGAGAGAGAGAGAGAGAGAGAGAGAGAGAGACAGAGACAGAGACAGAGAGAGAGATCCAAAAAAAAGTCGAGAAATTTGCTATTTCCCTCTTCACAAGGAGATCTCTTTTTTTCTTTTTTTTTTGTACAAATTCAGAACGGAGATGGCGTTGGTGGGTTCGTTTTTTGTTGTAGTTGTTGCTGTTTTTGTCATTTTTGGTCTTTGTCGCCCGTTGTTGCCTCGGTGGTGATTGTGTGTTCGATTCTTTTTAAATCGTTTTAAGCTATAGAGAATATTTTCCCAGATACAAATAAACCGTCATGCAGGTGGGGTGCCTCGTCCATGGGAAGCGAAAGGAGAAGTCGTGCTTGTCCTAGAAAGTATACAATTGTCACCTCTTTTAATTGTTCCCCCCGCAACATCAGCATTTGTGAATGTCTGTTGGCGTCCGGGTCCGTTGTGTGGCGGTGGTGGCTGAAGGTGGTTGGGTTTTATTGACAGTTTTTGATTAGTTTCTAATGTTTCTTGCTTTTTAAAATTTTGGCTTTGTGTGTGCGTGTGTGGCTGTGTGTGTGTATGTGTATGTATGTGTGTCCTGATTTGGGTTTGCTCTAGGGTGGGAGAGATAGGAGTTGGGGGAGGGGAAAGGAAAAGGAGGAAGAGGAGGAGGGAGAGGTGGAGGAGGACCGTCTTTCCGCTATCATACATCACATTCCGAGTCGCTGGAGGTTACCGAGAGGATGGAGGTGCCGGTGTCCGCTCGTTCTGTCAGGCTGGACACACTAGTTGTGGGACTGGCCGCCGTGGATGGCGACTCTGCCGAGCCGTGCGTCGGACAGCCAGGCTCAGCCAGCGAGCGCATGCCGCTCTGTCCGATCGACTGGTGCTGCAGCCTGCGGGGCAAAAAAGATAACACGGAGCGAGGCTCCCCTGACATAGCCAGCCTCACCCGCAGACAGACCGCCCTCTCCTTTGCCCTCCCACCACTAACACAGACCAGCACTCTCATAGTCCCGGTGTCCCCCTGGATGCCCCCTGGGACTGCCGAATCCTCCAGGAACCCTGGGATCGCCTGCAACCTCCCGCCTGCTACTTGGGCTGCAGTCACTCATAAACTCATAAACCCACAAGCACAGACTGAAGCACTTTGATACCCATATGTGTAAGTAAATATTACTTCAACTCAATCCGAGCCCCCTTTCGTTCCCCCTCATTTTTTTTTTTTTTTTTTGGTGGAACAATTCTACCTCTCCACTGCCCTACGTCCTAAGCTTCACTTCCTCTTCTTCACCCTCCACTCTGGCCTGGGCTTGTTTTAAACCTCTAACTGGGAATTGGAGAAGGATTTTGGGCCCTGTAGCCAGCTAAAACTCATTTGAGCTCCAGGGTCAGCGACTTCCCCAAAAGCGGAGAGCTTCGCTACCCTTTCTATTTGGGGGCCCTTCTGTCTTCTCCCTCTCTTCTTTCTCTTCACGTTGATGATTTTCTCTTTCTCTTTAATTCTTTCATACTTCTCTTTGCCTCTTCTCTTCCCTCATTTTTCTTGTTTCTCCTTGTCTCTCCCTTCTCCGTTGCGATCCCCCCCACCCTGTATTCCATCTGTCCAGTCTTCAGTGCTCGTTAGTTCGCTCTCTCTCCCGTCTTTCCTCCTATCAATACTCTCCTCCTTGTCCCTCAGACTGTGTCCTGTGGGCACCGTGAGCTCACTAGAGGTTTTCCTGTAGTCATCAAGAACTTGGGACAAACCAGGACAGGAGAAGAGAAAGGAGAGAGGATTGGGGCCAGGCCTAGACAGAAAGAAATGAACCCAAGGTCCTGTGGCCCAGGAAGGCCTACGATCAGACTGGCTACAGGGGAAGGGGTAGGAATTGGAAGCATTTATCTTGGCCCACTGGATACAATGGATAGTAGAGAAAAAGAGAGGTTTCTGGCCAGAGACCCTGGTTTCTGCGATAGCATCCCCACCATCTACTTAGTCTGTTCTCAGCCCTACAGCTAGCCCCAGTTGGGTAGGTTGACAGAGAAGAGATAAGATACCCCTCTTAGGGCCTTGTTTCCAAGACCCTTTCCAAGGATGTTTTGAAATTGGGCATTAGTGGACTTTATGTAGGATAATGGAAGCATTTTAAAAAAATTTATAACAAACTAAATGAAGACAGGGAAAGATGGGAAGAAGGAAAAAGAAAGAAGGGGAAGAGAGAAGAAAGAGGCAATAAAGCAAAGAAGTAAGGCAGCAGAATGCTGACAACCTTCATATAAACATCCTTTCCTCTTCGGAGAGCTGGGTCTCAGACCTATGCTGAGGCAAAAAGGCTAGGAGAGAGGCCTGGACACCGATTTGAGTCTTCCCCTCATCAGGCGAAAAGCAGGCTCCACAAGAGAGAGCTTGGAGGATTTGAAGCTAAAAAACAAGGTACTAGATTCCGGGACTCAAGCATAAATTCACACAGTTTTATCCACCTCACTGTCAGCAGCACAGTTACTAGTACCATCACAGCAGGGTTGGATCTGAGGGCTGGTTGGAGTCCCAGAACTAGGAAAAGGCTCTGCCTTGGATTTTAAATATTCTTCCTTTCTTTATCTCTTTCTTTCTCTTCTCCTTTTCCTTCCTTCCACTGTCTTCCCCCCCCCCCCTTCCTTCCCTCCCCCCCCCCCCCCTCCCCCCTTTCATGCAGGCCTGCAACTTCAGCTAACCCAGTCAAGCTCTCAAACAACTTTATATCTAACTAGCCTGTGGGATTGGGGACTGACCTTCCCCCCCAGTTCATAGTGACCTCAACTTTCCAAATTGTAAAGATTGACTGAACCCCTATGAACCAGCCCGGTTCAAGATGAAAGTAGACAGACATCACTACACACATATTACCCTCCCCAACACTCATATCTATGATACGCTAAACTTAAACACACACACATACACAATCGGAGGAGCCGTTTTTGTCAGGAGTCTCTTTCTACCCGTCTCTCTTTCATGCCTGTCAATACAGTAAGTAGGTCAGGAATTTGAAATAGCAGAAGCTTCCGCATGAATATTCGGTCCTCTCTTTGTATTAATTAGAATTCTTTCCTTTCCAGTCTCCACAGAGATTTATATACAGAATATGTATGTGTGTATACACATAAACATATTTATGCACACATACTATACATACACACATACATTTGCTTAGTATTACTATTACAATGTTCAAATGGATCTAATTTTTTGTTGGACAGCCGAGAACTGAGGATAAAGAATTCTCTGTGTTCTCCATCGTTTTTCCACTGAGCAGAGAGCCATGAACTATAGAGACAGGAGAGTGGGAGAAAGAGGCGGAGGCACCGAGCTCTGCTTCTGGTGTTCTGTGGCCACTCGGAGCCGAAACCTGGTTCCGCTTCAGACAACTCTTGGGCTTAAGGCAGGAGAAAGAGCCGGGGACTTCGGAGCAAGGCCCGAGTGGCCAGCTCCTCAAAACACCTCACACTTACCAAGAAGGCACACAGAAAGAGCTGGGGGGTGGGGGGAGAGAAGGCTGGCTACCTGCTCCCCGACCCCTACCTCCATCCCAGGACAAATAAGTTTAATAAGATCAGCTCCCCTTCCCTGCGCCCTGCGGGCGGTGCAAACTTTCCCAGATTGTTCCCGGGCTTGCCTCCTTTCCTCCCTGTCTCCACTCCCCTCCCTCCCAGGGTTGGTTCCCTTCAGGCCCGATGCTTCCAGCCAGAAAGACTGGAAAGTTGGGAACGGCCTGGGGCTGGGGTTGGGGGACTGGCCGGGGCCTGACACTGACCTGTTCTTGGCCGCAGCCGCCCGGTCGCGCTGCCGCCGGTTCTTAAACCAGTTGCCTACTTGTGTGGGGGTGAGGCCCGTGGCCTGAGCCAGTTCGCGTTTCTTGCTGGGGTTGGGGTAGGGGTCCTGAAGGTACCACTCCCTGAGCAGGCTCCGAGTCCGCTCCTTGAAGCAATGAGTCTTCTGCTCGCCGTCCCAGATGGTCCGGGGCAACGGGAACTTCTTCCTCACTCGGTACTTGTCCACTGGGCCGAGAGGGCGGCCGCGCAGCTTCTCCGCCTCCTGGTAGTGCGCCTCCAGCCACATGGCTTGCAGCTTGCCGTGCGACTCTTTGGTGAACTTGTGGTTCTCCAGGATGTGGTAGAGGTCGCGAAAGTTGCCCGTGTGGAAGGCGACCACGGCTCGGGCGCGCAGGATGGACTCGTGCTTGTTGATGGCCTCGCACGCCCCGGGGGCCACGGGCAAGGACCAGAGGAAGCGTCCCAGTCGCTCGATGTCCCCAGTCTCCTCCAGCGTCTCGCAGACGCTGGCCACCTGCTCCGGAGAGAAGTTGAGGGTGGGCAGCTGGAACATGGACAACTCTTCCGGGGGGGCCCTGGAGCCGCCGCCGCTGCTGCCGCCTCCTCCGCCACCGCCGCCTCCTCCTCCCGCGCCGCCTCCTCCCGCACCGCCGCCGCCGCCGCCTCCTCCTCCTCCCGCACTGCTCCCGCCGCCGCCGCCGCCGCTGCTACTAGCCAGAAGTAGGGAGCGGTGGTGAGGATCCGCGAAGTTTGGCAAGAAGAAGTGGGAGGGATAAAGCTCTAGAGGGGAGCGGAATACCATGGAATGACCTGAGAGGAGAGGAGAAAATTCAGGGAAAGGAAGAGAGAGGAGAGGAAGAGGAGGAGGAGGAGAGGGGGGAGGAGGAGAGGGAGGAGGAGGAAAAGAGAGAGAGGAGGGAGAGGAGAGGGGAGGAGGAAGAGGAGGAGGAGGAAGACAGGAGTAAAGGACACCCACACCCCACACACATCCACACACACACACACCCGCGCAGCCACATAGAGAGAGGGGAAGGAGAGTGGTCGGGCGCGCGCGCGCGCTCACACACACATACACGCGCTCGCGCGTGCACAGAGAGAGAGAGAGAGAGAGAGAGAGAGAGAGAGAGAGAGAGAGAGAGCCAACCACCACCGAGTCAAGATTCAGCGATTCAACAGCAATCGCCCTAATGACAACAGCCTCATAATATCTCCCCTAAATCCACAGTGAGTGCAGCATTGAAACATTTTGTTTCGCTTTTCTATTGGTCTTCTGAGTGTCGTTGTGGCGTTGCCACGGCAACCCCTGCCAATCACTGTCAGCACTGCCAATCAATAATGAGTACGTAAGGAAGGTTTTTACCACTTAGCCCAAATGCGCAGGGGGGGAGGAGGAGGAGAAGGAGGGGAGGGAGGGGGAGGAGGAGAGGGAGAAAGGGAGGGAGTACTCGGGGAGAAAGAATTTTTTTTAATCTTTGCAACTCTTAATCTCGCCACTTCCCCCCCCTCTCTCCATTTACCCCCTCTTCCCTCTCTGTCTTTCTCCCCCTCCCCTAAATAAGGGTTCAAATAATGTGAAAAGCAGTGTGCTCGCATTTGTTGAATGGGATGAGCAATTAGAGGGTGGAATATTATGGTGATTTTTTTTTTTTAACGAGCCTCGTTAAAACTAAAGATCTGGGGGATAAGGGACTTGGCCTGGCCTAGAATCTGCACCCGTTCGTACGATGGACTCCGAAATGAGACAATTTGCACATGATTTGCACGTAGGTCCTCTTCATTCTGCCTATCTGAGCATTAATAGTGCCGGCGAAGAAAGGAAAGATGAGATCATGAGACTCATCGCGCGGGTGACCCCGTCAGGCGCCTCAGCCCAGAGAAGCGGAGAGGGCATTTCCCCCACTCCTCCCCTCCTCCGAGGCCCAGGCTTCGGGTCCCAGCGCCCAGCGGAGCTGGGGAAGTAGGGCACCTCCTAGTAGCCTCTGGCTACCTCTAACTCTTCAAGGGTGCCAGGACTGAGCTCCCAGTCATAAATTCTCTAGGGATATAGTCCTATTTACTCTTGCCCCTCGCCCAGTGTAAGCATCTATTGCTTCCATCCTCAGTCACCATTTAAAACTAACTAACTAAAATAATCAGGCATAACAACAATATTTCACTACTCTCTCTTTTAGAACATTCACTTTGCTTTGTTTTCCCCCATACCTTGGCGAGCTCTCCAGAGGGTATCTCGGAGTTCAAAGAAGCCAGTGTCCCCATCTTACTCCGACCCTGGACATCTTTCAAAACCCTCGTCAGCCCTCTAAAGCAGGGGTCGAGAAATACGAAAAATCAAAGGCCTGCACATTTTTTCATTGACGAACTTTATGGGGAAAAAAATATCAATCATATTTTTAAAAAATTACACTAACTCCAAACCAAGCTAAAAGAAAACTTCCCAGATCATCGAGAGAAGGGGGACTAAACCTTTTTCAGCCCACCTCCGGGGATGTCTGGCTGATCGCCGCGCCAGCTCGGGCTCCCGCTCTGGGGCAAGGATATTTATTCTTAGGTAGGTTGCTTTTAAGAAGATTTAATCAGCATCTTGAGCCAGGCCTTGCTTTGTGGGGTTTCTGTGGCCGTGGAAGTGTGATTTACCGAGATTTGTCCGGGTCAGAGGCTGCCTTCCCCCCGCTCTGTGTATATTTAGACAGGACTTGGTTTGGTGTTAAAAAGTGTATATTTTGAATAGGTTCACACAGTTGCAAACAATACCGACATTGTCGGCCCCATGTACAACGCGTATTGAAACGCAGCTTCCAGACTTCAACTAATCTGCCCTCAATAAAGCTGAAATAATTATCCTAAGCCGCCTTTCCAGAAGAAAAATCATTGAGGAATTCAAAACTTTTTTTTTTAAAGATCTTTTCTGCATTCCGATGCAGATCTGGGGGTGAGGCGTAGAGTCCATAGTACTTTGGAGACATCAATGGGGGGGGGGGGGAGGAGAGAAGATTACAATTAAAATGGGAAAACATAACGTGACTTGGCCTGCGGAGCTACCTACCCTCCTAATCCTGGATCTTGGGGGTACTGGGAACCCTGGATTGCCAGCCCTCCCCCAGGAGCTTCCTGCAGTGTCCAGCCCAAGACCTCCAAGGCCCTTGCTGCCTCAGGCTTTCAATACTCCCAAAAGCCTGCAGGGTCTATAGTTTGAAAGATGGAAGCACCTCAATACCTAACCGCACCCCAAAGAGGATAGAGGAGTGGAGAACTCCCAACCAGTCCTCTGGCCTCCAAAAGGTTGATAACAAAAACAAAAGGGAAAAAGAGATGGGGAAACCCCACTTTGTAGACATTTTCTTTCTTTCCCT
>NW_027187358.1:7506636-7512951 GCF_028583685.1 Petaurus breviceps papuanus | reverse complement strand
GGGGAGGGGGGAGGTCGTAGAAGTCACACAATAGGCAACAAAATAGCAACTCAGGAGGAAAAAAAAAGTAGTTATAGAAGTGAGATGAAGAAGGATGGGGAGGAGGGAGAGCGAAAAAAAGGGAAAGGAAAAAAAGTATAAAAGAAGCCAATGCAACCGGAGGTAAAAGTCTGAAAATGTCTCCAGAGAGCTCGCGGCACACACACATACACACACACACACACACACACACACACACACACACACCGTAGCCCATTCACACTCCAACTCCGTATTAGTACTGCATTGTGTACCATATGCTATATAAATATATGCATATATGTATATATTTTATACACACATACACACATAGCAGAAGGTCTGCGGCGGATGGGGTGTGTAGGCACATTTCCACATCCACTAAGGGCCGGGGGACCCACTCTTTCTCTAACCTGGCTGCCCTCCACCACCCAGAAATGACAGCCCAGAGCTGGTCCGCCACCTAGCAGGGCTACGGGACTGGAGACCAGAGCGTCCGACACAAGGCTCAGGACCCGGGACCAGGAACCAGGAAGGATCTTACCTGCTGTAAGGTAAGGGAAGCCTGGCGCAGGCAGGAGCGGAGGATAAATATTCATTAGGAAGTAAAAGTGCCTCCTTTAAAAACCCGCTGGCGCGCTCTCTCGCGCTTTCACTCTCCAGCTCTCTCCCTCTCTCTCCCTCCCTCTCCTTGTCTCTCTCCCCCTCTCTCTCTGTCTGTCTGTCTTCTTCCCCCTCCCCCCTTTCCTGCGGAATGCCGGCTCACCCGTCTAACTAACCTGTTAGTCAGCTGAGAGCTGGGGGCTGAGGTTACACATATGTTTTCCTTCACTTCTCAGGGCGCCGTCCCTTGGAGGTTTCCCTCCCCCACCTCCTCCCCAGCCTCCCTCTTTTTTTCGAGCCCACCCCACCTTCCCTAAATAAATAAACCATTAGTCTTATTTGTTCTCTTCTGGGGTGCTAAGGAATCAGAACATAATAATGGCTTTGGGTGGCAAATCTAGGAAGTAGGGATAGAAACAGTCTCGCTGCCTTGATCCCATCCCCATCTTCATCATTCCACTAGCATCCTGATTCCCTACACTTTCCCTAGCCCACCTCCGTCTTCATCCTCACTTTCTCCCCAGTCAATTTCCATTCTTATCTCCATTCCTTCCCTAGCCCATTTCAATGCCTATTCCCACATCGTCGCCTTTCCTGCCCCCCCACCTCCATTCTCACCTCATCCCCATTTTCTCTTCTATCCTATCTATCCTCCCTACCCCAAACAACTCCACCCCACCTCTATCCCATTCTCAGCTTAACTTCCAGCCTTGTTCCCACACTACTGTTTTATGTAATGCTGCTAAATCAAAGGTGCGCAGGTTAGCGTTCTCCCTGGTCTTGGTACCTGCTGCCTTGCTATGCTGACCTGTCCCTTCCACACCCTACTCGGCAAAGAATTGACTTTAGGAGAGAGGAATTCCCCTGTTCCTGACCCAGAGAAAGTAACAGCCTAGTGGCTTTTGTCTTGGAGAGCTGGGGCCTCCTAAGGACCTTCCTCTGCCCAGCCTCGGGCATGGGCAGCCCAAGACTGAGAACTTCAATTCCTTTTTTTTTTTCTTCCTAGGCTAGAAAGGGAAATAGAAATAGAGAGTTGGGGCCAGAGAATATGGGAGAAGCTTTCATTAGGTACTCAGTTTATTCTTGATATATTGGGGGAGGAAGGAAAAGGGTGTTTATATTATAATCAAACCTAGCTTGAATAAAGGCAGCGCGAACAACGCACACAAATCCCATAAACAGATGGATCAGTCACAGGTACCAGCAAGCATAGAAGTCCAAGTAGCTTACAATGGATGAGGAACATTTACATTCATAGGGGGTTACACACACATATCCATGGACATGAGACTACACGAATACCACGTACCACTCACGAAGTCTCGTGCACACACTCTTACACACAGAATCTTATTCATAAGCTCACAACTCATTTTCATGTATTCGCAGCGCTCAGGGAAAAGGGTAAAAGTCTGTCCCCCCGACAAGTGCCTCAACCCCTCTTGGCCCCTATAAAGAATTCCCTGAACAGAGAGGGGAGAGGATCTAGAGAACAGAAAGGTATGGCGATAAATAACTCTTTAACCAGCTCTCTGGGGACCTACTTTCTCGTTTCATCCCCAATGGCTTCACCTCTCTGGTCTCATTCCTCCCTTTTCAGACCATCCCCCAGACCTGAAGCTGGACAAGGCTCACCCTGGGGGACAGGTCCGAGCTCCACCCTCCCAGTCCCCCGAGGCTTCCCTATCCTATCACGTGGTCCTAGTTCCCCAGCCGCGCTCTCCCGGCTTACCTAGAGGCAGTGGTAGTCACTAGAAGATGTGGAAGGGGTGGGGGTGGGGGCTGGAGGCTGGGTTGGTAGGGAGGGAGGTGGGTAGGGGGCGGGTCTTGATCCATTCCAAATTACAAATTCCTCCTCTCTCCAAAGGCTGGGACATTCTCTTCGCTGAAACTGCTCTCACTACCTTACCCTTCTTCACGTCCCCCAAAAACTCTTGTTTAGGGAGCAGGAGAACTTAGTGGGAGCCTGTGATTGTGACCACTCCCTTCAATCCAGCATCAAGGTCAGATGGGAAGGTCATGGTTTACTTCGCCCAGGGTTTCTCCCTACCTAAACTCTTTAGAAAAAACTTGGATAAATGGACAAAAAAAATTTTTTTTTAAGGGAGATTCAGTGGTAATTTAGAAGATAATAGAGAACCCGCATGGACTGAACGTGATGCACAAGTGAAACCAGGCCATTCTGTCCTGTGCCATTCTTCTCTACTTGTCCTAGTGGGTCCTCTCGAAACATGTGTTTGTAGAGAGGAGTGAAACAGAGAGAGAAAGGGGACTCTACAGGAAAATGGTGAAAAGAGGGAAGAAGAGGGCCATCTTCAGACAGGGAATAGCGCCCTATAATCCTTCTGTGAGGAAGTCTCTCTTCCCTCACTTAGCCAGACAGGTAGAACTCTAAAGTTGAGGTAGTTAGAGACTTGGCAGGGTCTCTGGAATCAAGCAGGAGGAAAGGAACAGGGACAAATGTAAATATCACCCTCCCCTCCTCCCGCTCCCAATTGGGCCAAGGCCTGAAAACAGTTCTGGAAACAACAGGAACAGAAGTGGCCCTGAAAGAGAATCTTCTGATTCGAGGTCTTCAGTAACTCTCTCATAGATATCATAGATCATGTCTGCTGGGGTTCGGTTTTTAGAAACTGGGGTGGGGGGGGGAAGAGGTAGTTCAAGAACTCCCCAATCACTTATAGGTTGAAAACCCAATTCAAAGCCAGTCTCAGGTGCACTTTACTACACGTTCAGCTTCCACTCCCCATGTCAATGAATACATGCACACGAATACACACGTGGAAATTTATTTTGCTCTGCAACAAACACAGATAATTGTCTGAGGAAATGCACACAAATACCAGTTAAAGTACAAGTGTGCACACACCGAATTCACCTGAGTACACAAACATACACTTGGATTCCCTAACACACGAAATTATTCCTAACCACACACCTCAATGCACATGCTCACACATGGAGAATGGTTTGCTTTTGAGTGGAGAAAAAAAATTTAACTTAGAAGAGAGGCAGAGAGAGAGGGTGAGTTCCAGGTAGGTCCTGGCAACCCGGTAAGGCGTGCAACGGTCTTCCCCAATGCCAATCCTTGTATGGTGTGGGTGGAGTGGAGAAACCGAGGCGTCCCCAACTCAGCACTCCGTTGGGAAATGCTCAAAATAAGTGTCTATATGTTGTGGGAGAAGCATTTCAGACCTACATTTGGGTGGACAGACCTTCTGGAGTGTCCTTCTAAATAAAACGGTAGCTTGTTTCCCAATGAAAACACTCAGCCCAGATCAGAATATAATCCGAAAATGGATGTGTTCGCCTCTCTCCTCTTCAATTTCTTTTCATTCTTCCTTCCTCTAAATTGGAAGGTTTAATTGGTCCCATAGTCCGAACTCCCATAACCCCTTTCTTCCCCTGCCAGCTTCAAGTCCAAAGAACAAGAACAGTTAGAAAATGTCTTCTTTGATGATGATAATGATACGGTTGTTGATGTTATTATTAACTTTACTATTATTAATATATTTTTCTATTCCTGCGGCTCGTGTTCTGGGGCTCTCTCAGCCCATGACCATTCGGAGCTGCTTGACTACAGCTGGAGATCTTTGCGGTCGGAGCCCAGAGGTTGGGGGTGGGTAGAGAATGTGTTTAAATGTCACAGGCTGACATCTCTCTCCATCTAGTGCAAGGCGAGGATGGAAAGTGCAATGATTTCCCGAATTAACCTACAGGTTTGTTTTCTTTGTTGCCTTACATTGATAAAGTCAGCTCTATTCGTGGCGCAACCGCTGTCCCCCAACTCCTCGGCCAGTTAATTTGGTGTTCCTTTGTGCAAAACCTGTATCCACGCCGAGAACCCCGACTAGGCCGCCCCCTCCCCCACCGCACCCTTTTGGCTTCTCTCCCTCTTCACCTTTAGTTCTTCCGGGCGGAACTGGCATTCCTCTCTCCCTCCAGGCATGTTGGAAAGTCCAAGGCAAGTCTGGGAAAGGTTTGTTTTGAAAAACAAAGAGTTTAGGAGAACGTTTGGGAGAATGTCAAATCCCTTAACAGTAAAGGAGAGGAAGATGCAGGCTGCTTCGGAGAGCTTGTCCCTCGCTCTCCCTGCTTCTCACCCCGCAAAAAGGCACTAGGCAAGAAGTTTTTGTGAGGCAAATCCCCTGAGTATGGGAAATGGACGGTTTCTACCCTATACTCCCTTTTAGGAGTAAACTTTTTAAAATACGTTTTTCGAGGTGCCCGCCATTCCCAGGGATTTTAATAAGTTATTTTAAATTAATTTGCTGTTGCTGTTATTTGGATTTTTTTAAATAAAAGAACAGAACTAATTTCAGAAGAAAATAGGAAAACATATAAACAAATGGAAAAGCTTCCCTCCAACTTCATTTATCTTCACCTTTCTACAGATGAAATTTAAGGCTTTATATCTCAGCAAACTCGTTTTGTTTGTTTGTCCCTTAAATAGAAAAACAAACTTTTATCAATTACAAGATCCTCCGCTGCTCTGAGGAACAAATAAACCTTTTGTAGCTGGAGTTTATTTTTGAAAACAAAAGACAAATCATTTAACTCCAGATTTGTTTGCTCTGAAGATTTAAAATACATGTACATGTGTATGTGTGGCTTTAAATGTATGCACGTAAATGTGTGTATGGAAGCTTCGGTGAATTTATGTATATATCTATGTGTGCATGTATGTCTGTGTATAGATCCGCATGTATGTAATTTTAGATGTATTTTTCACCGAAACAAAAACCTGATTCATCTCCTTCCCCTCCTCACAGACCTCCTCCCCCCTTCCCCCCCACGAACGCCAATCTCGTAATGGAAGCCTCTGGACTGAAATTATTTTCTTCTGCGATCTTGGGCATATGGTAGTTTAGTATGGGCCAGAAAGACGAGGTTTGGGCTTTTGGGAGAGATAGGTTGTTTTCCTTCCTTTTTCTGTTGCCAGAGAATGTCTGTTCGTCCGTCTGTCCGTCTCTCTGGCCAGCAACTTCAGACCCTAGCAGAGACCTACAGCTCCGAGCCAGAACTAAAACTTTCAGGCTGCACTCTGCCCTGGGGTTGAAAACTATTGCTCCTTCTAGAATGAAGAAGTAAAAGCTCACAAATAAAATAAAATGTTGAAAATGCACTTTTAATTCCTTTTATCAACAGAGCGCCGCCGCGCCCGAAAGACCATCCCAACTGGGAGAGGTACATTCACACTCGTGTGTCCCGCGTTTACACATCCCTGCCCGCAAAGCGAAGTGGAGGTGCCTCACGGCAAAAATCCCATACATTTTTAACTACAGTGATTACTAAATTAATAGCAGGCACCAAGACAGATGTCAAAACGTCTTGAAAATGTTTATCTGTGAATAATTGAGAAGGTGGTGGGACGCATTATCTGATTGTATAATGAAATATGTATGAGGAACAGCTGTTTGCAAGAGTCCCCTCCCGTCGTTTCCTTAGCCTGGGCCCTTTTCCTCGCCAGAGGCGAGAGAACGACAAACTTGGGCACCTACTTCTTAACTAGGGAGAAGAGTCTCTTTCTTGTGACATCCCCCTCCTCTCCCCTCCCCCCCCCCAACTTCAAATAGAGGTTGGAGAGGAAGAAAGGAGGTTCCTTCTCAGAGCTGGCCAACACTGAGCCTGGGAGACTGGGAGGCCTAGGCCAATCTCTCTCTCTCTCTCTCTCTCTCTCTCTCTCTCTCTCTC
>NW_027187358.1:7499437-7506536 GCF_028583685.1 Petaurus breviceps papuanus | reverse complement strand
CTCTCTCTCTCTCTCTCTCTCTCTCTCTCTCTCTCTCTCTCTCTCACCCCACCCCCGTCACTGCCCAATAGTCGACCAGGGGTTGCACACTGCTTAGAAGTAGGAGCCGATGGCTCTCTGGTTTACCGAGTTGGCCGCGGAGTCTGAGGGAACCAGCATGGATGCCCTGACCTAGCCTGGCCCCGCCCGCTTGTCCCCCAGCTCAGCAGTGCACCTGGGAGCTTGGCGGGCAGTAGCGTGCAGAGTAGCTGGAAGGCGGAGGCTCATCCCGACGCCCAGTGGTTCAGCTGTCTCCCGGGTCACCGTGGGGTGACCCGGCCAAGGAGAGGCCTTTGTTTTGCGCTCACTCCGCACTGCGCACTTCCTGAGATCCGGTCCCAACCCCAACCCCTGTTTGTTTTTCCAGCCCTTCTCCCTCCGCTCCAGCAGGAAAACACCCCGGCGTGGTGCGTCAGTAGGCCTAAGGCCTGTCCCGGAGTTGGCCCCGAGGGGACAGGGATGGGGTAAACCGGGTCGCGGCATGGCAGGCTAATTTGGGTCGCAGGTTGGCTGTTAGAAAAGGCTGGAATGTCTGGGGCGGGGGTAGTGGAATAAGTTCTCTATGTCTCCTTAGTACCCAAGGGGAAATGATGAGGCCCAGACTTGTAGCATACTTTACAGGGACAGGCGGCTCACTAAAGTCCGCATGGCTGTGGCTAGAACAGCCTGCACTAGCACTGCCTGGAATAGAGGGTACAGTCAGGTATTCCTTTACTTCCTCATGTCGCTGCCCCAAGCCTGCACTCCCTTGCTTCGAACTCCAAGTCCCTTGGCCTGCACTCTAGGCCCCTGCACTCCCAAAGCCCTCCGAGCCCTTCGCCTTCGGGGAGCGCTGGATTAGAACGCTTTCTTCCCACCCCTTCAGGTCTCCCCAAGGGAGGACACACACAAATCGCTGACTTTCGTTCTTCCCATTCCCCGCCTAAAAAGGGACCTGAAGCATTGGAGGGAAGGAGAGGGTTCAGTAGGCCGTGCAATGGGAACGAAGGGAGACGCAGCCAGGGGGGCGAGAAAAGCAGAGACTCGGCCTCGATTGCACTGCGCGGACCCTCTATCTCAATGCGATGCTATCAATAGGGATAAACACGGCGACTCTCTTTTTGTGCGTGTTGCCCAACACCTCATCATTACGAGTAGCTTTTCATGTCAACTGGATCTTTTACCCAGAGTAGAGACTATCCTACGAACCCTTTCAGCACCAGCGGATTCCCCCTTCTCTTCCCTTCCCCCTCCTCTCGCCACTTCCCGCCCCCTCCTTTTGCCTCTACTCCCCACGTCGCCAACAAGCCTTTGCTCTCTTCTCTTCCCCACTCTTGGCTCCCAGGCTGGGCCTCGGGGAAGACAAGAATCCGGGACAGCCTCGCAGAACCCCACAGAGGATCACAAATTGCTCCCCCGCCCCCGCTATAGTTGCGGCGGCCCCTGGCCCACGGCACTCTTATTTCTACTTTCTTTTCCCTAAATGCCCATGAACATGACAACCTTCACCGGAAAGGAATTCTATTTTAGAGCTCAGTGTTTCCCGGGCACATTTCGTAAAAGCGTTATCCGCGGGCTGGAGTCTACGAGTCAAGATGCGTGTGTTATTTCGAGCTTCTCCCCCCTCCCCCTTTACATAATCCCTTATGCCTTTTATTCTAATCCTACACATTACAGTTAATCTGTAATGATACTGCTTCAGAGGAACCTGTTGCATGCGAGGCACGGCAATTTGTAACCTTGGTAACAGTTTTAAATAAAGATTATAACAATGATGTCAACTGTGTTTATTCCTAGTGCTGGAGGTGGGGTTGAAGGATTAAATCCCCTCGGCGAAAGACCAAGGTGAAGGGACTGGTACCAAGCGGGCGGAGCAGAGGGTAGCGAATGGGGGTTCAAAGGCGAAAACTTCAGGCCCCCTTCGGGCGTCCGCCTGGGGACCTTCCAGGAGCCTTGATGTGACTTTTTTTCCTTTTCTTTTTAAAAGAAAAAGCCTATTTTTTCATCCGGAGATTGGGCGAAGGTGAGGTGTGTATGTGTGTGTGTGTGTGTGTGTGTGTGTGCGCGCGCGCGCGCGCGTGCGTGCGCGCGTGTTTAGCTTTGCAAAACTGCTGAAAACTAAGCGAACTTGAGCCGTAGATTGTTCAAAATTACCATTCCTATAAGCACCTGTTCCCAGACAACGCCACTCCATCAGAGAGCTAGAGCCTGAATCGGAGCTGCAGCCCCAGTAGAGCCGGGCTAAGTTCGTCCTGATGCGAACAAGCAAAGGTAAAACCTTCTGTGTCCCAAGCAGCCTCCTCTCTCTCTGAGTTTTCTCCTACTCTATTCAAACCGGCAGCAACAACTGCTCACACGCGGAACGCAAAATTAAACATAATTGCTTTTGTTTATCTATTGCTTTTATGGCTTTAAAATATTTTTAGTTACATTGTATCAAATAGCATCCACTCTGATTATTACCTGCCATATCTGTTGATCCTCTCCTTGCATGTTCAGCACGGCAACATTAACAATTAAGGGAGGAAAGCCCATCTTATACATTGTATCTGTCAAGATAGGTTACAATTCCCATTAACAACAACAACAAAAAAACCACTGCATTCTTCTTGTTGAAGACGCTATGAAGCATCTCTCTCACGAACACTTTATTAATAATCACAGTTGTCAAAAAGAAACAGATAGGCAAAGATTGCAGATGCAAAGGAAATATTAGATGCAAAATGAAATATACAGTGGGGGTTGAGGCAAAACTATTTTCCCCCTTTAAAATGAATTTTTTACAGAGTGAAAAAACTGAGCTTTTAAGCTTACTTAAAAGATGGCTTTGTTGGTTTAATTATACTGTAGTTATTTTATAAATATGTTTCAAAGGAAGCTTGCCATATTGCATGCCAATGAGGTCTCTGAAGAAAAGCTTTCCAAACGCTAATGCATACCAAATACCAAATTTGAGTCATTAGCATTCCTATTTATTACAAACTAAAGGCACCTATTAACAGACAAGAATTTCTATTTAGCTACCATTACAATGTTTAGCCATTAAGAAAAAAGGGCAAAGTATATACGGATTTTCCCCCTTGGAACTATATGGTTCTTTTGACATCGAACCTTAAGTATAAACCAGGGGAAATCTTTGAAATGGGAAGCAGTATTCTTCAACTTAGGTGGGCAAGATGACCATGGGTACAGATTTCGAGCAGTAGGGTTTAATGCCATCTATTTGGAAGAGAGCACAGAATCGGGGTCAAAGACTGGGCTCTGTTGGAGTCTGAGGGCTGCCTGGTAACCAGAGCCTTTCAAAAGAGCACTTTGTTTTTAATTTATGCCATAAGCAATGCAAATTGGGAATTATTTTTCATTCGAGGAGGGAGTGCAGGCACCTTAATACATGTTCTGTTTGTTTATTAGCATTTCCTTAAATACATAGACACAGTGAATCTATCTCATAAGACCTAACACCTCTACCAATTAAGACTGCAACAACCTTAAATCTCAGGCATGCAGGGGAATAGTCCTGATTTAGCTACAGCTACCCATATGCACAGATTTCTAGCATTTTGGAAACTTCCTTGGAGTTGAAACTTTGTCAAACTGGCCTCACGTCATAAATGGTCATCTCACCTCACCGCTGTCCATTTGAGGAAAACTCATTCTAACTTTCGTTTCATTTTAAAGGCCCTCATCCTTAAATTGTGCTTTTCCCTCCACTGGCCAGGAGCAAATCAGTTACTTGGAAAGAGGTGAAGTAAAGCATTTGAAAATGTAAGGAAAGTGATCTTGGATTATAGTAGACTTGGGGGAAATACCCAGTAGGTGCCCCTGACAGCTATTTTGAAATATGCTCCCAAAATTCTCAGAAAGGTAACAGCCTAAAGAGCAGGACTTTGGTTCTTCTCTTGGACTAGCCGGTTTACTCGCACAGTTAGCTGGCTTGGAGGACTTTTTGCATGAAAAAGATGCGGAATGGTTCTGTGAGGCACGTATACATTTCCAAGAACATGGCTGAACAGAATAGTGAAGAGGAGATTGTGGGTGGAGAGGAGAAAATATTGGTTGTACTTTTAAAAAACAATAACTCTTCTCTTTTCAAATGCAACCTTTAATTTCGGTAATTATCTGCAAAATAGAAGTTTTCACTTGCAAGCATTGTTATCTGGCAGGTGTGTGTGTGTGTGTGTGTGAGATGAAGATGAAGATCATGGACTTTAGTCTGCATCCACCCAGAGACAGGACTAGTTCCAAACCAGCAGGCAGCCCTTAGGAAGATGAGGACTTCCTCCATTCCCCCCCCCCCATTAGACCTATGTTAAGTGTGTTTTCTCAAGTACCCCCCTTGTATCTGAATAACTAGATGGTTTTAAAATTTGTAACTGCATCCATGAGACAAGCATTTGCGATCAAAGGCCCTAGACTACATAGGCCCTGTCATTTAAATAATTCAGCCTAGTCTGTCCTGTTGAATTCCTTGTACCTCACTTCACCTCTCCAGCTTACAGTATTTATTTTTTGCTTCAATTAGTCAGAATTTGCCCAAATCATCTGTCTAGGTTTCCAAACCCAATTGTCAATTGTCTACTTTCACAGTATGCTCTGTAACTCTAGTCACTCAAGACATTTAAATGGCTATTTTTCCTACATACAATTTGGGAAGGCACACAATCCCAAAATAGAACAGGTAAATCAGCTTATAGCATGCCTTAACCCCATCCAGGTACAAAGTAGGTACTCTAAACATGTGAGAATCCCCTCCTGTTGTCTGATACTGAAACAGGAAGGTACACAGGCTCAAAGTTAAATTCTACCAACTTCGCCATATTGGCATGCTTCCCAGAGAGCATATAGCATTTTTCTTAAGTCTCATTACTACTTTCTCCCTTCTATAATATCTAATTCTCTGTTTTAAGACCAAAACCTGTGGGAAAATCCTAACTATTTACTAAACTACCGAGGAGTATGTGAGGAAGTGTTACAGGGACAATTTTGCTTTGGAAATAAGCTTTTCCCATTGAGGTACAGTATATGCTCTAGGTCATGCATTCAAAATAGAGAATAACTCTTACTAGGAAACTGCATTTTTATATATCTTCTTATTATATAAAACATTAACATATTTCTATGATAATATAGGGCTTTAAGTTTTACAGAGGGCTTTCTTCACAACAGCACTGTGAAGAAGATAGAAGATGTGATATCTTCATTTCATAGATGGGGAAATTGAGGCACCAAGAAGTAAAACAATTTGTCCTGGGTCACTTGGTTAGGAAGTATAGGAGTGGCTACTCAAGTTCAGGTCTTTTACCTCTCCGAGCAGCATGATTTGCACTGCAACATATTTCCTTTCTCTGTTAATGTTTTTCAAACAATATGGGGTGGGGGGGCACGGCACATGAAAAGGAAGGCAGTGTGGTATAGTGGAAAGAGCAAGTTTCGGGAATGAGAAAAATTGGGTTCAAATTCTGCCTTTTATTCTTACCTATGTGACCTTGAGCAAGTCACTTAACATCCCCTGGGCCTAAGGGAAATAAACATTTATATAGCACCTACTACGTGCCGGGGTTAGACATTTTTGCAAAGATGAACTTGTTTGATCCTCACAACACTGTGACAGAGGTACTATCATTATCCACATTTTACATTTGAGGAAACTGAGGCAGACAGAGGTTAAGTGACTTGTCCAGGGTGGCATAACTAGTAATTGCGTGATGTCAGATTTGAACTCAGGTCTTCCTGACTCCAGGCCAAACATTCCATTCACTAAGCCACCAGTAGCCTCCTTATAAAACATATAAAATGAGTTTATTCTCAATGGCCTCAGAGATCCCTTCCCACTCTAGACTAGTGCTTGTTATTACACACATACTCAACATTGATGGATGACTAAAATGGATTATTTAATCAGTAGGTTTGAGTCTCTAACTCATTGACTGATAGATGTGTGTCCTAAACTTGTCTGTGCTTCATCTTCCTCACTTGTTAAATGGAGAGAATATTGTTCACTCTTTTCCTAGGTCACAGAGGTACAAAGCAGTCTCAATGTTAATACATCAGCTCTTTCTTTTGCTTTGCACCTTCTGCTCATAAGCACAACATAGATGTATTTGGTAACTCCTTCGGTTTTTTCTTTGACATGCGTATTTATTGGTGGGAACTTTCATATATGAATTTAAGTTTGCTGACCAACCAAATGAACAAATATCATTAACAAGAGAGAAAATTCACATTCAAGGGTGGGTTGTGTGTGTGTGTGTTTGGTTTTTTGTGTGTGTGTGTATTTTAGCAGTTCTTTGAGACCAGGACATAATTACTACTGTGTGAGATATCTCCATGAATGCCTCTGAGCTCTGTGGTCTAAGGAGACTTCCTTAGGCATGTTAAATGGTAACAAGGCAGTGATGGACATTCTAAAGGGATCAGAGCATTTTTGGTATTCTGGTATTTTCTGTTATTCTGGTATAACTCCTCCCTTCCTTTCCCACCTCTACTTGTACCTCCCAAAGAGTGGGGGGTGGGAGGGGAGTAATCTTATTTTGTTCTTCAAATACCCACTGCTACTTCCTAAACTAAGAAGTAAAGTCAATACTATGAGGCAATGTGGTTCAATTTAAATCATAAACAAATGTCTTTTGATTTCCTAAGACCATGGCAAAGGATCTTACTCAGGAAGCACCTTATTCAAGAAAATAAAATACTTATTATGCAAGTCTTATAAATAAACTTTGTTGAAAAGGAGCATGTCTCCTATGCCTCCCACCTCTTCCCCTCCACTGAATCTCTCTTTTCCCTTCAAGTTCATCTAAGGGAGATTTACTTTCCCAAGAGTCCATATTTCTTTGGTTGTAAAACATGTTCTGTTCAAATTCGTGAAGGATAAACATATGGTGGAAGAGTGAGAGAAGAAGGAAGCTTGTCCATTAGTACATTCGGTGACACGGTATCTAGGATGTATACTCAACAAAAGGCTCCTTGTATGGCCCTATGGATGGAACTGTGTGACCTTAAATTAAGTGACCTTAATTTGTCTGGGCATTGGGGTGTGTGTGTGTGTGTGTGTGTGTGTGTGTGTGTGTGTGTGTGTGTG
>NW_027187358.1:7383059-7499427 GCF_028583685.1 Petaurus breviceps papuanus | reverse complement strand
GTGTGTGTGTGTGTGTGTGTGTGTGTGTGTGTGTGTGTGTGTGTGTGAAAGAGAGAGAGACAGAGAGAGAGAATGGGAGAGAGAGAGAATGGGAAATAGGAAGGTAGGAAGGAGGGAGAGAGAGGCAGACAGGGACAGACAGAAACAATAAGAGAAAGACAGATGTGACAGAGACAGAAAAAGGCAGAGAGACAGATTGCAGGCTTTTTTTAATCTCTGAAAAGAAGGTGAAAAAGTATTGAGTAACTGGGGGGGGGGAGGGAGGCAGGGCATGGAGATTAGAAAATCAGGATTTTATTTTAATTAGTCTCACATTTCTTTGGAGAGCTTTTCTGAGAATATGATCTTCACTTTTCCACCATGCAGCACAGATACTGGTGAAGCTAGAGAGGAATAGCAGAATATATCAGAACAAGGTGAATTCCAAAGAAACCCTGAGACCAGCTCTCAAGATCCTTCTGTCTTTATTTAAGTAACATGATGGAAACAAGGCACTTCAAAAATGGAATTTTAATATAATCCAGACTTTATGATTTAAAAAAAGCTCAATCAGGAGAAGGGAGATTAGAATTCTAGTCTCGATTCTGGAGCTAGCAAGGCGGTGTGACCTTGGGAAAGTCACTTTACTTCAGTAAGTCAGTTTTTTAAAGGGCAAAATAAAATAAAGGAGGTTCTTTGATCATTTCTAATCACTCTTCCAGCTGCAATAGCCAATCATCTATGCCCTTGAATACCTCATTTTATGGGGAAACTGGATACTTGGCTCAAGGAGGTGGTTACTTTGCTTTTTTGTTTTGTTTTGTTTTGTTTTTTGTTTAAAACAAAACAAAACCGTAGGACTGGAATGCATCCTTCTGCCTATAATCCAACCACTACTGGATTGGAGCCTGAATTGGTGATGTTCAGGAGGGATAGCCAAGGACAGAGAGTAAAAAGACTACGTAATCAGCTAAGTTAGTGGTGGGAACATGAAGCATCCCTCTCAGACGAGAGTTATTGTCGGGGCATAAAAATGAAAGGTGCCCACCTGAGCCAAAAAGGGCCATTAAGCCTTGCCAGGCGCCGCCGCCGCTGCCGCCATGACGTCTGCGCACCACCCCCGGTCCTTTGTAGCAATCTGGAGTACGTGTCAGCATGGTTGAAAGAAGCTTCCTCTATCAAGTTTAACAACTTTCTGGTGTAACTTCTGAGAGCGCTGATTGCTTATTCATGTGGAAGCGAATACGCCCAGTTCATTTTGCCTGTTTTTGCTACTCTTTGTTGGGTTGTGAGGCTGTTATGGTAGCTGTAAATGGCTTCTCCAGTGACATTTGCTGACATTCAGTGAAGTACATTTATCAGTATTCATCATTTCACCTCTATACATGCAATCCATTTTATTTGTTCTTTATAGCAAGCTCTTCTCCGACATTCATGCCCTGAAAATGGTAAATGGCAAGGTGGCATATTTCCCGAGCTGCACTCAAATGTCACTGTGAAAAATCCTTAATGGACTAAGTGTAGCTTTTCAGGTTGTAACTTGTCAGGTCCTGAGAAATTCTAGAGTTTCTCCTTAATCCACAAGTCTTTGGAACCACACATCTGCAAGGAGAGACTAATTATAAGCTATACCAGTCAGACCTGGACAAGCAGAAACCAAGGAGAAAATATTCGATCTCTGCTAATCCTTTTCTGCGTTCTCTCTTTCCATTTTGTTACTTTATTTCCTACAATGTGAAAATGTAGGTTATATACACTATGTTTTAATTAAAGGTTGAAGAGGGCTAGAGATTACTAGATTCTTGATCACAGTCCTTACATCTATCCTGGTAACTTTATCATGGTAACTAATATCCTTTTCCTCCAAAGAGTTTGAAGTGCAGAATCCCTTTTCAATCTACTGTCTTGTCTTTTTCCTTTCTGACTCAAACTGACCTGATGTGATGTCTGTAGGAAGATAACCAGTCCTTGAATCTACACAGTGTCAAATATTAATAGTAATTTTAAGAGCTGACATTTTCAGAGTACTTTGTGGTTTACAAAGTATTTTCTCTATGTTCTCATTTGAAACTCATAGCTACCCTATGAGGTGAATGCTATTGTTACCCCAATTTTACAGATGTTTAGATATCCATTCCTTTGTCTCTCAGGATTCCCTGTCCCCAATGCCTAGATTTTTCTCTTTCTTCATTTCTGATCTCTAACTTCCTTCAAGACTCAACTCAGATGCCATCTCCTGCAGAAGAGTTTGCCTGGTCCCCATATGTACTTATGTATGTGTGTGTTGTCTCTTCCATTATACTATAAGTGCCCTGAGGACAGGTACTGTTTTTGCTTTTCTCTTTGTGTCTTCATTGCAAATTCTTGGGACACATCACCTATGTAATAAATGCTTTTTGATTAACTAATAGACTTAGAGGTGGGAGGGACTTCAGAGACCATGTAGCCCAACTACCTTATTTACAGATTAGGAAACTGAGACCCAGAGAGATTAAGTGAACTGCCCATGGTCACACAGGTTCTAAGCACCAGGGTCAGGATTTGAACCCAAATCCTCTGACTCCAGGACCAATGCTGCTTCTCTGTATTGTATAGGTTTAATCACTATTCTACTGATTTTTCTTATGTCCAGATGACTTTCCTAAAAACTATGTTCATATTCATCCTTTGAGTTGGGTTGGGAGTCACCCATCCTCATCTAAAACGTCTGTCATGTATCACACAATTCCTCCTCTGTGAACTGGGAATTAAATGTCTTCAGTTTCATCTGAGTCACATAGCCTGTCCACTAGGGGGAACCAAAGTGGGAAGGAATACTTGAGAACACCATGGCAAAAGAGCTTTGTAATTCACCACTGCCCATGGTTACCAGAAGACTGTTCGCATTCTACCTTAGTGCAGCCTTGTCTTGGTTGTCCAGGGGCTGGTGATTTGGTCTGATCCCTTGTTCTGCTTTACTTTACTCTCTTCCCTCACTTTGGGTTACTACCACTCTCTACCCAAGAATGCAAAAGGACAGAGAGAAAAAAAGAGGAAAACTCAAATCACTCTATTTCATGGTGTCAATGGTTCTAGAGAAAGACTTGATGGGCAGAGAAGTTTGGAACCTTCCCCTAAAAAAAATTATCTAGAGCTACCACCTTGGTACAGGCTCCTGCCATCACTCAATCAGTCTGTTGCATTGATTTCCTTGTTGGTCTCCTTGCTCTTCATACCTCCCCATTTCAAACTTATTTCCTACTTCTCTCATGCAAAAGTTCCCTCTTGCCAGACTTAGCAAGGTTATATTCCAACTGCCATGCAGATGGTTATCTCCTTGTTTTTCTTTCTGCTTGAATGCCTGCTTTGGGGAAATTATGTGGCTCTTATTGAAAGAGCTAGATAACATAAATTCAAATCCCAACTTTACCACTTACTACAAGTTTGACCTTGAGCAAGTCAGTCAAAAAGTATTTTTTAAGTACTGTCAGATGCTGTGCTAAGTGCTGGAGATAAAGAAGGGCAAAAAAATAGTCCCTGTCCTCAAGGAGTATGCATTCTAATGGAGAAAGGCAGCATATAAATAACTGGGCACATACAAAACATATACTTTGTAGATAGAAAGTAATATGAAAGGGGAGGTTTTAGCAGCTGGGGACAGACAGTTCTAGAAAAGACCTCTTTAATAAAGTGGACTTTATAAGCTGTTTTTAAGGAAGTCAGAAAAACAACAGAGGTGAAGGGGTAGAATGTTTCTAGACATCAGGCACATCTGATACAAAGATATAAATATATATGTAATATATAAACAAAAATAAATAAATAAGTAAATATATTTATACATAAATATATAAAGTTAGAGATGGAATGTCATATTCAAAGAACCAAAAGTATGCAGATGAATCAGTGAATTAAGAGAGGTAAAAATTAAGAAGCCTGAAAAGATAGTAAGGGGCCAAGTTATAAAGAGCTTTAAATGTCAAAGAGAGGAGCTTTTAATTGATCTTTGGGGTAATAGAGAATAGTTGGGGGCACTGAGCAGAGTGGTGACATCGTCAGACCTTTAGAAAAATAATCTGGACATCTGAATGAAGGATTAATCTGAGTGAGGAGAGGCTTGAGGCAAGGAGACTGTTTAGAAGTACTGTCCAAGTGAGAGGAGCTGAAGACCTGGACTAGTGCTGTTGCTATTTGAGAGGAGAGTGGATATATGGGGAATCTCAGGTATAGAAATGATGAGACTTGACAACAGCTTAACTCTGTGGGTTGAGTGAGAATGAAGTCTAGGAGTACACAAAGGTTGTAGAACTGAATGACTAGGACAGGGGTGGGGAACCTGTGACCTTGAGGCCACATGTGGTCTTCTAGATCCTTGGCTATGGCCTTTTGACTGAGTCCAAGTTTTTCGGAACAAATCCTTTTATTAAGGAGATTTGTTGTGTGCAGTTTGAATTCAGTTAAAGGGCCCCACTTGAGGACCTAGAGGGCCTTGAGGTCACAGGTTTTCCACCCCTGGACTAGGAGGACAATGGTGCTCTCTATAACAACGGGAAAGTTTGGAAGGAGGGAGGGTTGGGGAGAAAGTCTTTTCTCTCTGGGACTCAGTTTCTTCATCTGTAAAATGAAAGGCTAGTATAAGATATACCTTCCAGCTATAAATCCTTATGATCTTTTGATAATGTCCCTTTTTAAGAGAAGGAAGGAAAGACCAGTTTCCTGGGCTCTCTGAATTTGTCTGATCCTCTAAGAATAAGCTTTGTGCTGAAATGCTGATGCATAGTTGCTGAAGGGACATAGTCCTCCCTCCCTTACCCCAGTAGCAGTGAGATTGGTTTGACCCACTACCTACTGAATCCATTTATTCTTATCTCCCTATCTGAAGAGGGGAGCTTAACTGAATTTCCTGCCTTTACCCTTTCCCAGCAACTGAGGGACAATTCCAAGGGATATTTAGGAAAGGAAACTGTTGGTACAAAGAAAAAGATGCTAGATTTTAAGTCAGGAGATCAGTGTTTGAATTCCACCTCTGAAATATACTAGTAGTATTACCTTAGGCAAGCCACTTAATCTGTCTAGACCTCAGTTTTTTCATTCCTAAAAAGAGGAGGTAAGACCAGATGACCTCTAAGGTTCTTTCAGATCTAAATCTATATTAGAAGCCTCTTTGTGTGTGTATGTAGGTATGTGTAAATATGTGTGCATGCGTATAGACGTATGTATATACATTTATGTGTGTATATATGTGTGTGTACACACACACACACACACACACACACACACACACACACATTGGAGGAAGGGCTTCCCAAATGGAATGTAGCTTGTACATCCAGGAAGCAATGTCAGCAAGGCAAATATTTGGCTAAATTTTTTTAAAGTTCAGATATAAAATGCATGCACTATGAACTTATTTCTCTATATACTTTTATGTTTTATTTTCTTAACAAAAATTTATTTTCAATTATTCCAGTTTAGTACCCCACTAGCCAGGCACAACTAGGCTGAGGCCACAGGCGCTGATGGCTGTTGCCAGTTCCTATCCTATACTTACCCTTCTGGCTTGCCCTGGGTTCATTGCTGTAGAATTGCCTGTCTACTCCATAGGGGAACTAGTCTTACAGTGATCCAGTTCCACCCTCCTCTCTGATTTCTGAGGAATAGACTTATTTTGGGCTCTATTATAAGGGGCCCTACCAGCAAGAGGAAGGAAAGAGAAGAATCGGGGGAAAAAAAGGTGCCCAGAGTACAAACATGAATCAGGTACAGGACAGGCAGTTTTTATCCCATACAGAAAGGGAACACTAAGCAATTTGAAATCATAATATGATTACAATCTGTTGAGAAGCTAATATGCTAGCCTGGTTGGGATATCTGAAATTGGGTTGCCCATTAGAATAGCTACATCAATGTCAAGTTGGCCCTTTTCATTCTGGTGGTTTCTTTCTCTGTGAGTAACTTTCCCTCTTGGCCAGTCTGCTGCTGTTTCTGACACTATCACTGTTGCTATTGCCAACAAAATTGCTTGGGTAGATAGTTGGGTAGTTGATACTCTGCTACTTAGGTACCTGGAAAAAGGGAAGACAGTAGCTGCTTTTCTAGATCTCTCAAAGCCCTGTGCCAAAAGAAGAAAGACCCAAACTGGAGATGGCCTCATTCCAGGCACAGACCAGCCTAGGAGGCCATATGCTCACAAGCTGGCCTGGTGGGTTTAAGGATGCCTCCTCAAGTGGCCTTCCAGAGCTCAGAGATCCCTGGGGGTAGGAGATTCCCCTTTTAGTATATCTATAGAGTTCTTTCTTACACTAATTTAAAATGTCTTCATAGCAGATAGGAATCAGTAAGAGGATCTTCACTTTGTCTGAAATGGAAAGGACCATATCCACCATATATCCCCAAGAAGGTTCTATACCAGTCTTATCTCTATCGAACTAAGGGGGTATTTTAGTAGCACTATCAATCTATATATGCATCTCTGTTTGTGGTGCAGGGAGGAATTGTACTTGTAATAGCTCAGTGTCAGAATGATAGTTCAAGGACCTAGAGATTGGTTTCATGGTCAGGCAGAGCCATAACTAGCAATTTTTGCACCAAGACAACAGATGCAAAATCTTCCCTTAAATAAGCTTTTAAAGTTAAATTCAGTTATTACAGGGCTACTGGGGCACCTTGAAGTTACTGTGGATAGGCCATCATAGGGAGGGAGAGAAGCTTGGAGCTAGACCAGGGATTTGCTCTGAGGCTTCATAATTTCCTATCTAAGCTAATTATTCTTGTTAATTGGGTAGCAAGCTCAGTTATTTTCAGCTGCTGAAAAACAAAAGCTCTCAGATCTTACCCCCACCCCCTAAATTTGGTGCCCTTCAATAAAGCCCTGGGTGTTTCATTCTAGTTATGTTGCAGTGTTGGGGAGAGATTAGGAGTACTGAACCTAGGAGGAAAGGGATTTGTGATTCCTGGATTGACTCTGGAAACTGAACACTTCCTGCCTGGGTTATTCTATCATATCACCCTACCCCCACCCTGTACTGAATCTTATGCCTTCAGAGACCCAGCACAAGTCTCAGCTCCTCCATGAAAACTTCTTGACCACCACAGCTCAAACTAATCTCTCTCTCATCTAAATTCTTAGGCCATATCTATGCTTGTCATTGATCAGTTGGTGGTGTTAGTTATTTTTAATATATGATTGTCTTGACTCCTTAAGTAGTCATATACCTCCTTAAGAATGGAGATCACGACCTCACACCTAACAGATTGGTTAATATAACAGAAAAGGAAAATGATAAATGTTGGAAAGGATTGGGACACTAATGCACTGTTGGTAGAGTTGTAAACTGATCCAACCATTCTGGAGAACAATTTGGAACTATGCCCAAAGAGCTATAAAACTGTGCATACCCTTTGACCCAGCAATACTACTACTAGGTCTGTATCCCAAAGAGATCATAAAAAAGGGGAAAGGACCTACATGTACAAAAATATTTACATCAGCTCTTTTTGTGGTGGTAATGAATTGGAAATTAAGGAGACACATACCAATTGGGGAATGGTTGAACAAGTTGTATTATATGAATGTAATGGAATACTATTGTGCTATAGGAAATGACAAGTAGGCAGATTTCAGAAAAACTTGGAAAGATTTCCATGATTTGATGAAAAGTGAAGTGAGCAGAACCAGGAGAACACTGTACACAGGAACAGCAATGTTGTGTGATAATCAGCTATGTATAATGCCTCTCTTCAGCAATACTATGATTGAAGACTACTCCAAAGGACTCATGATCAAAACGCTATTCACATCCAGAGAAAGAACTGATGGAATGTATACTGAAGCATGATATTTTCACTTTTTAAATCTTTTTTTTAAATCATTTTTCCTTCTGGTCTGTTCCTTCTTTCACAACATGACTAATATAAAAATATATTTTACATGATTACACGTATATAACCTACTTAAAATTCTCACCTTTTTAAGGAGGATGGGAGTGGAGGAAGGGAGGGAGAAAATGTGGAACTCAAATTTTTTAATAAATGTTGAAAAATTGTCTACATGTAACTGGATAAAAATAAAATAGTATTTGAAGCAAAACAAAACAAAACAGTAGAGTCATGCTTTCTCTTGCATGGAACCTGCGCCGTAGGTACATAGCAAATGCTTGTTGATTGGTTGACTAATTCAGGCTCTCAGTCCTTAGAACCATGAATGATAGACAGTTGGCTTTACCCAAGAGGTATAGACAGACCCACCACAAAATAGAAAAAGAAAAGAAAACAGAAAGTCAAAAAGGTTCTCGACGATCTCACTTCCCTTTTCAAGACTACTTGACTCTTTTTGAATGATTCCACACCAAGTACCCAGTGTTCTCACATAACTATTCTCTGTATGTCTAGAGGTCCCCACTGCACCAGCCCTACCAAGTACGTCATCACCCTCTCAGTCATGTTTTATTCTCTATATCTTCTACTTTCCCTTCCTCCATAAAAGCTCAATGGCCCTTTTTTCCTTTTAGCATCCTTATTTAATGAGATCTGAAGTGTTAATGACTTCCACATAACTATGCTTTAACAGGGGTTATCAATGTCTTAGTCACTTTACAGAACAACTCTACTAGATGGGGATGTCAGTCACTAAGAGAAGCTTATAGGGAAGATACTTTGGACGTGGAAAGTTTTGTACCCTTTCAATCATGCTGTGTAGATATTTGCCCACTCTTTCTACAAGTCTTCATGGCTAACCCAAGGTAAAGACTAGGAGATGCCTTATTTCAAAACTGGTAGAGGAAAGTCAATTTACTTCATAATGTCCTGGATGATAGACTGTCTAGATTGCCTTCTTGCTTTGACTTACAGTTGAACCAGGTTCCATTAATAGCATTAACAATGGAGGCATGAGGAGGGGAGAGTGATGATTATGAGAGTAATGGTGATAAGGCTGTAGATAAGAAGATAATGAAGAGTAATGTAGATAAGGCTGAGGATACTAGTGATCATGCTGATAAGAGCAGCACTGATGGCTACAGCATTGTTGATAGTGTTGGTGATGGTAATAGAAATGGTGATATTGACACTGATACTGAAGAGGGTGATGAAAGTGATAGTGAGACAGATTAATGAAAGTTGTCCTACTGAGGCTGATGGCAATGGTAATGGGGTGATTATAAGGGTGAAAAGAATAATTCTTATGCTGTTGATTATTATTAGAATACTGATAGTCATATTGTCTCCTTACCCAATACTTTATTCCTTAGCATCTCCATTGTACTGGACATTCCTCCACCACACCAACACTTTGGTTTGGTCCCATTGGTGAATTCCTACCAGGGCCATTCATTTTCGGAATGGGGGTCCAGACTAGCTGTGCTTTAGTCCCCTCCTCACTTTTCTTCAGTCTTCTTGAACTTATCCACTTTCTCTCCTTGCTGTCTCCTCTTTTGATATGTTGTATTCCCTCATTGGAATATAAGCTCATTGAGGACAGGGACTGTCTTGTTTTTTGCTTGTATTTTTAATTGCCAGTGCAAATTGCAGGAGCTTAATATGCCTCTTGGTCTCTTAGCTCCCCAACAATTCATAAAATTAGAGTAAGGAAATACTGAAACCTGGGTCTTGGTAGTGCTAAGTGGTTATTTGAGAGATATGTAATTCACTTAATTCTTGTCATAAGCAGCAAACTAGTCAGATCAGATCTGAAGCATCATTCTGTTTTGTTACAACTCCATTTTTCTTTATGCAGTATAGATCCTGCCTTTGGGGACGGTGTTTCATTGCTTTCAGAGTTGTTTTATGCCTTGGATTAAAGACCCATCCAGAGGGGCCTTTCCTCCTCTGTGCTCCTCAGGGTCTCTGACATCCAGGTGGGTTAGCTAAATCTGAATTTATATGGATTCAATTTTGATTCAGGCCCTGGTGGGAATGAACATCACTTACAAAAGACCAAAGTTGTATACACATGACAGAGGAAGGTGGAGATTTGCAAAGTATCATGTTTACACAACCAGATTGAAAGAAAAAAAAATACAACACCACTACAACCTTAAGGCCATTATGGTTTTGTCCCTGTTAGGGCAGGAACTTCTATGGATTGGATTTTAAGGGCGTTATCTTCCATCTTATTTACCTGTTTAGCTGTATGTTGTTTGAAATATGAAATACATCAGATAAATGTCATGTTTTCATTTACCTATTCAAATTTTATATCTTTTAAAATGTTCTATTCTATCATATTTCAAATTGTTCTATTCTTAACTTTGACTTGTTTTTTAAAATTTTATTTTGATAACTGTCTTTCAATATCATTGGCTTCTTTGGTAATCCTATGTATTTCATTTTAAAGGGCAACTAGGTGTCACAGTGGATAGAGTATGGAGCCTGGAGTCAGGAAGATTCATCTGTCTGAGTTCAAATTTGGCCTGACATACTTACTACCTGTGTGGTCCTGAGCAAGTCACTTAATTCCATTTGCCTCAATTTCCTCATCTGTAAAATGAGCTGGAGAAGGAAATGGCTAACTGCTCTGGCATCTTTTCCAAGAAAATCTCAAATGGAGTCACAAAGAGTTGGACAGAACTGAACAACACTAACAAAAAATTCATTTTATGCTTTTACAAACATTCTGAGAAGGGGTCCATAGGTTTCACCAGACTCTCTCCAAAGGGGTCTATGACACAAGAAAAGATTAAGAGCACTTTCTCTAGTAATGCTTTCTAAAATCAAGTCAAAGTCCACCTACTCTCTTTGGAGAGGAGTAAGTGTCATGGTTTTTGGACTGGGAAAGGGAATGAATGCATCCTCAGTGTCTGAGCCCAGAACATATCAGCACACTGTGTGTAAGTCAATGGGGAATGGGGTTAGGGAGGAAGAGAGGCTACTGGGCTCTCTGCTTCTAATGTAGAAGGACTTGAAAGTGGGGATGAGGGCAAGTGGGGGTGGAGGGAGTCTTCCAGACACCAAGGAATTGCAGTGATGCCTGGCATTCGGTTTTCTCATCTGTGACAAATAAAACAGCCTTCATTTAAATCTGTAATTACAGTCTGCATGTAATAATTAATGCAAGCTTGCTTTTTTAGTCACTCTCATAAATTCAACATATTCTTCCATTTATTTAACTGTTTCAGAGCCCAGATGTGGGAGATATGGGAAGAAGACTTCTATAAGAACTCCTTACTTGAGAGTGTTCTATGTTTGGGGGTGAAGTTGGTAGTAGACAGCCTAGTTGGAACAGAGAGTTCCATGCGTCATTTGACACCACTTGACATTGATTTTCTAGAATTATGGCAATGAGAACAAAGCTTGTCCCTTGGAATGACAGACTCACAGAGTTCAAAACCACCTCAAAGCCCATCTAGTGCAACTCAGATCTATAAAATACCCTCAATAATTCATTAGACAAGGGTGAATCCAGTCTTTGCATGAAGAACTCCCTAATGACCCTCAGAGGTAGATCATGCAACTTTAGATCACTCAAATTGGCAGGAAGTTTTCCCTGATATAGAGATTAAATTTGCTTACCTCCCCCTCCAACTTCCATGTTGTTCTTAGTTCTGCCCTCTGGAACCAAGGAAAACTTGTCTAATTCTTCTATTCCATAATAGTACTTCAAATACTTGAAGACAACAGTCACACCTTCCCTTATTCTTCTCCCTCTTCTCTCCCTTAAAGATTCCCATTTCCTTCAAACTAATCTTCATATGATATCACTTGAAGGCACTTCATTATTCTGGACAATCTCCTCTAGATGACCCAGATTATCAATGTCTACCTTAAATTCAAGGATCACACCAGTTCCTTTTGATGACACTGATGACTGATATTGATGCAGCAGTCCACTAAAACAGTTCTCTTTCAGACTGGTGTTTATCCAGGCCTCCTGCATGCTGGACTGGTGAGGTTTATTTATTTAATCTAAATATAAGACTTTCCATTGTTCCCTACTCAATGTCATCTTATATTTGATCCAACCTGCTGGCTTGTTGAGATGTTTTTGTCCTCTCTCAAACTCAGAAAGCATTTTCCCATTGCATCCACAGGATCCCTGTAGAGAGTAGACTCAAAAAGGAGAATAATAATGAGTGACAAATGTAGAAAATTTGTATAACAAAGGGGTTCCTCCTGACTCTGGACCCTGGAAGTTTCTTTTTCTCTTTGAAGCCCATTTATTTCTCTTTTAGCTCTCTACTGATATTCGAGAATTGGTGCCTTTCCAGAACCCATAGCAAGCAGTTCTCTCTATCACAAGGGATCAAATATCTATGGTTACTGCTGTGTCTAGGGGACTGGGTTGGGGAAGGTGGGAAACACGTATTTTCAGAGCTCAGAATATTATTTTGTTTGTCTAGCTTTTGTTTTGGGTAATAAACAGGAGGCATGAGGATACCTCAAGGCCAGGTTTTTCCAGGAGCCATCATTCTAATGGACCAGTGTACAAACCACACATCATGGATATCAGGAATCTGCCTAGTTCTACCTCCATCATTGTTGGCATCTGCACATCTCTAGAGGCAAAATGAACATCTAAAGGGGTATTAGGATTTAAGCAATTGTAATGTAATGCCAAAAGAAGGCAACTTCCCAGGTTCAAAATACCAGCATAGGTGCTCTCTATTTTATTTAGTGACAAACCAAGAACAGAGAAGATCAAAACATGACATCATTCCAAATACAGCATTTACTAAGTGTGATTAAATACTCTCCAAGTACTACCCCACCCCAGGATCTTCCAATCATTCAATCAATTACAAAGTCTCTGTTCTAAATACTTCTCCACCCCTAGGCTATACCTTAATTAAGTCCACCACAAAGCCCCTCTTCTCAAATGTAGATTAGTTTCCAAACATAAGGTCAAAAGTTCCCCACCCCTGGATCACAATTGAATCTACCCCAGAGTTACATCAAGTTTAAACACAGCACTTAATACCCAAATGGAGGTCTTTTCTTCATCTTGACACAGGCAAGTTCTCAGCAATCTTAGTTCCTGGGGAGACAAGGCTTAGCAAAGCCACAAGATACATTGCCAGTCCCTTCATGAATTTATCCTCTGTCTGTAGAACAGTCCTAGAACCCCTGAACACATTAGCAAAGCCCTCTCCCAGGATTTCTGTAAACATACAACAAGAAATCCTTCTTCAGGGCTTCTGAACCAACAGAAAGGCTCCCAGACCCCTGCAACAACAGCACTGTCCCTCACCAGTGGACAGTATTCACTCTGTCTGCAGGACAGTCTCCAGACCCCTGCAACAACAGTACTGTCCCTCACCAGTGGACAGTATTCACTCTCTGTCTGCAGGACAGTCGCAGGCCTTCTTAGCGAACAGCCAGGTTCCAGGACTTCTTCAACAAAAGGACAGTCTTTCACCAGTGGACAAATCTGGCAAAATAACATCAAAACAGACAGACAAAGTACCAGCAAAACAGCCATGTCTCCTCAGTCCTTGGCAGCTCAGGGGGCAGGTCTCAAAAGTCCAGGGCAATTCAAAGCAGCCACCAGCAATTCTCTTAGTCTCTCTCTCTCTCCACGAAGTGCTGCTTCCAAAAAGATCTTCCGCCTCTCTCTAGTGTCTCTCCAAATCTACGTCACCAGATCCTCCCAGTTCAGGACTTTCTTTTCACATCAAAAAGTCCATCCCACAGGTGGGATTAACAAGCTCTGGGTTTTAATACAATCAATTTGAAAACCAAGCCCAATACAGGGGAATCTCCACATTCCATTACTATCACAGCAATGCAAATGAACTGAGGAATTTGAGACAGAGCTGGAGAGTCAGTTGTAGTCTCCATTGAGTCTAGACCTTCTACATGAATCAAATAAATTTGACTACATTTCAATTAAAAAAATATACTAGTCCCCAAAGGTAGGGAGAATATAAGACTGGGAAACATGGAGAATATTCACCAAAATGCAACTCTATCCTGTAACAATAGTATCTTTAACTACATGCCAACCAGTATGTACATGTGTGCTGCCACAGGTAGTGTGGGTGGGTGGCCTGGGTTAGGATGCTAAGTCAATTCTCTTATCTAGTTGTAAAGTCCCCCATATGCACCCTGCTCTCCCTCCCTCAGGATGTATTGAACTGCTGAAACATCTTAGTAGTGGTCACAAGACAAAATTGATGCATTGCCACAAGAGTAAATGACAATGAATATTCCTGGGTCCTATCATATGAGGTGGCAGAACCTCATATAGAACTTCATACAGAACCTCATAGAGAACAAAGGTTTTTAAAGTGAGTCTGAAATTATTCATGTAATTCAAAAATTATTTTTAATGAAGTGATTTATTAACTATATGGAAGAACAAAATTCATTTGGAGGAACAAAAGATCAAGAATATCAGGGAAATCAATTAAAAAAACTCATAAAATAAGGGGTAGCTGCAGTACCAGATCTCAACCCACACTACAAAGCTGTAATCACAAAGCAATTTGGTACTTGATAAACATACAGTGATTGGTTCATGGAACAAATTGTGTATGCAATATGCAGAATCAAACAAGTCCAATAATCTAGTGTTTGATAAATCCAAAGAGCCCAGCTACTGGGGCAAGAATTCACAATTTGACAAAAACTTTTGGGAAACCTAGAAAGTAGTCTGACAGAAACTAAAAACAGACCAACATCTCATACTGTTACCAAGATAAATTCAAAATGGGCACATGGTTTAGACATAAAGGGTAAGAGCATAGACAAATTTGTGGGACATAGAAAAAATTACCTATGGAGGGGAGAAATATTTGTGATCAAAGAAGAGAGAGAGCTTCACAGGAGGTAAAATGAATAATTTTAATTGCATAACATTAAACTGTTTTTGCACAAGCAAAACCAATTCAGCTAAAATTAGAAGAAAAGCAGGAAACTGGGGGAAAATCTTTGTAGGAAATTTCTCTAATAAAGGTCTAATTTCTCAAATACATAGGAAACTGAGCCAAATATGTACAACTAAGAATCACACACCAATTGATAAATGGTCAAGGCATGTGAACAGAAGAAGAAATCAAAGCTATCAATAGTTAAGTGAAGAAATGCTCTACATCAGTAATAATTGGAGAAATATGGATTAAAATAACTCTGAGATACCACCTCCTACCCATCAGATTAGTTAAGATGACAGAAAAGGAAAATGCCAAATGCCAAAGGGAATGTGGGGAAAGTGGAACTTTCAAGTACGGCTGGTGGAGCTGTGAACTGATCCTATCTTTCTGACCCAAAAGCTTTTAAACTGTGCATAACCTCTGACCCAGCAATACCACTACTAGTTCTATACCCCAAAAGAGATAGAAAAAGAAAAAGACCCATGTGTAAAAAAATATTTACAGCAGCTATTTTTGTGTCATCAGAGAATGGCAAACTGAGAGAACGTCCAACAATTAAGGAATGACTGAACAGCTTATGGTACATGAATGTGATGGTACACTATTGTGTCATAAGAAATGATGAGCAGGCAGACTTCAGAAAAACCTGGAAAGACTTACGTGAACTGATGCTGAGTGATATGAGCAGAACCGGGAGAACATTGTACATAGTACCAGCAACATTATGTGGTGACTAACTTTGATAGACTAATTTCCTCTCAACAATGCAAGGATCTAAGATAACTCCAAAAGACTCAAGGTGGAAAATGATATCCACATCTAGAAAAAGAACTATGGAGTGTTAATGTAGAACAAAGCATACTATTTGCTTTTTCTTTTTTTGTTTGTTTCTTCTTTCTCATGGTTTCTCCTATTGGTTCCAATTCTTCTTTACAACATGACTAATGTAGAAATATTATAACTATGAATGCATATGTATAGCCTATATCATATTGTATTCTGTCTTGGGGGGGGAAGGGGAAGGAGATGGAGAAAATTTAGAACTCAAAATCTTATGGAGATGAATGCTGAAAACTAAAAATAAATAAAGGAATTTAAAAAAAAGAAATGATGAAAGAGAAGATTTCAGAAAAACCTGGCAAGACTTATATGAACTGATGCAAAGTGATGTGAGCAGAACCAGGAGAACAATTTACACAGTAGCAACAATATTTTAAAGATAATCAATTGTGAAAGATTTAGTTACTCTCAAAGGAGTCATGATAAAAAAAATACTATCCACCTCCAAATAGAAAACTGATGGATACAAAGTGTAGATGTAGCAGCAAGCACCCCAAGTGTCCTCAGGGTTTGCAGCTACCACAGGTTCTTGGATCTGCTTTGTTAAAGGAAAGCAACTCAAAATGGGTTAACAAGCTTACTTTAATCAGTCAGACATATATCATTTACCTTGTTCAGGAGAAAAGGTCAGCACCCTGAACCTCAAAGTATACAGGCATAATTATCAAGACAGAAACATCAAGTAGACAGATTTCCAAACTGTCCAACCATTACATCCATACCCAGTCAACATCTGGGTTTCCACATTCTGGGTTTTTCAAAGCCGGGGGACTCTCAACAACGGCTTCCCAGAATTCAGATCAAATCACAGAACACTTCTCAAAGTGAGTCCCAAAACAAAGCTACACATCAGGGCTTATATAGCCTTCTCCTGGCTCAGAGAATGTAACAACCTTATTGACTCACTGGCCAATCAAGAAGTGTCTACTGAAAAACAAGCCTCCCACTCCAGGCTTCAGGTGCACATTAGCCTAGGGGCAGGGAAGATCGTTAAAATTTACATTCTTATTACTGTAGATTGAAGCACATTATTTTCTCTTTCTATCTTTTCCTTGCTTCCCTCTCCCCTGCAAAATATGGCCAATGTGGACATTTGTTTTGCATAGCTTCATTTTTGTAATGGGCTTTATTTCTGTTTTATTTATTTTACAGGTTATAATTTATAATTATTTATAATGGCTGAGGAAGGGGTAATGGGTGGGAGGGAATTTGGAACTGAAAATAAAATAAAAATTATGGGATCATAGTACCATTGATTTAGAGAGTGAAGGACTAATGAGATTATCTAGTTTCATATCTCTCTCTCCCCCCAAAACCCAACCAAACCAACAACCTCTCACAATTCTATAAAGGAGGAAACTGAGAGCAGGGAAGTTAAGTGACTCATCGAAAGTCACATATGTAGTAAAGCATCCAAACTAGGAATTGAATCCCAGTCCTTTGATTCCATCTCCAGCATCTCTGAGTTACCATGTTGCCTATACAATTAATATACAAAAGTATATTCATTGACAGAAATAAGTGGGTGAATATTTAAAAATCCTTTGTTGTATCATATATCCTGGGTTTTGGTAAGAAAATGTGGTCACCATATCTATGGGACAGAGGTTAAAAGAGAGGAAAGTTAGAACTCTCCATCCCCATTCCCAGAAGTTCAAGACACAGAATAAGAATCCTCTGTGAAACCTACTTCCTGGGGAATGGTACAATCAAGAAAGGAAAACTAACATGAGAGATAAGTGAAAAGGTTTCTGGTTGGTTGGAAAAGTCCTGCCTTTTTGTTGGTGTTTTGGTTTTTTTTTCTTTAGGAAGGGCAGTAGCTGGGATGGGGAGTATTTATCCAAATGTCAAGGCAAATAGATCTGAAGTAACCCCCAAAGACAGAACAAAATGCATGACTAATTATTCTTAAATGATTAAAAATAATTTAATGTTGATGTGCAATCAAACACAGTAGAAATTATTTTAACTTTCCACAGAGAGAAAACACAGTAAAAAGCTACAAGGGTATTGATGTCTATTAAATATTTGCTTTTCTCTCTAGTCCACACTAGACAGAGTAATTTGCATTTGGCAGTAACCAGCTGCAATTACATTAGTCAATCCAAAAGCCCAACTTGTTCATACAAAATGCAAACAAATTAGTTAAAATGGTCTAATTAGTGGACTGTAAAAATACAAACTGAGGCTGGCATCCCGACATGTGTTATACAAGTATACTGTCACCAAACCCACTGAGAGGGCAGGAACACAGGGGGCAATCTGAGTATGACTTCGTTTTCCAAGAAACCAAGATAGACTTAAGATAGCCACTTATTGACCCTTTCACACCTCTAACCTCTTCAAGACCCAGCTGAACACTTGCTGTCCTCCACCAGCTAATCCTAGAACAAGCTAGGTTCTGCTTGTCTTTATTAGAACTACCAACCAGCTAGTACTGCATTGACTTGACTCGTACTACCAAAGCCAGATGCTTCTTGTCTTGTATTATGTTATGAACTTCAATTCTGATCTTCTCTTTGTGAGTACTCTGCCATCCATCTCTTATACCTTGCTTATGCATTTATTAAGTGCCTACTGTGTGCCATACACTGTTTTAGGAGACACAAAGACAAAAATGAAACTGTCCCTGCCTTTGAGGAATTTTCCTTCTTTGGGGGGTGTGGGGGGGGGAGAAACGACACATACAAGCAAGCAACTACAATATATACACATCAATACAATGTAATTCCAGGGGAGGTGAAGACACTAGCAAATGGGGGGGGGGGGATCAGTATAGGCTTCAAATAGGAAGTGGTAATTGACACAGAATTGATGGTTTATCATTGTTCATCCTTCATTCTCAAGGAGAACCAATGACATCAGGAGGGCGATGTCTTGAATCAGAATCATAGATTGAGAGTTAGAAGGGATTGTAGAGGCTATCTGGTTCAACTTCCTTTATTCTATAGATGAGGCACCATAGGCATAGAAAGGTCATGTGACTTTCTCAGGTTGCATAGCTAGTAAATGTCTGAGGTAGGATTTGAACCCATGTCTCCCTGACTAAGTCCAGTGTTCTATCTACTATATTCCTTTTTTGGGGGTCACATTTCAGAGATGATTTCTTTCCTGCCATTTCTTGTAAATGTCAACATCCTGGATTAGAGCTAAGAAGGATCTTAAAGGCTATTGTGTCCAAACCCCTTGTTTTACAGATGAGCAGCTGAGGCCAGATAAGTGAATTGCCCAAGGTCACATAACTAGTAAGTGTCTGAGTTGGGATTTGAACACAGATCTTCCTGATTCCAAGTCCAGATCTTTACCCACTACTCCACACTACCTCAGAATCGTGGGGGATAATATCCTATAGTCTCCTTATACCCACTAGAAGTGTTCCCCTTGGTTTTTTGTGTGTTTTGGTTTTCTTAGCCATCTCCCTCCCTTCAGCTTTGACCCAAACCCAAGGGCATTCTCACCAAATGCAAATGTAAGCTATGATTCTGTTGGGACACCTTCAACCAAATTGCAGTCTAGGTTTCAAAGCAATGGCCCTCCATTTTCTTGGTCTCAGAGCCCCTTTATACTCTTAAAAATTATTGAGATTCCCTAAAGAGCTTTTGTTTATTATGGGTTGCATCTTTCAATATTTATTGTGTTAGAAATTGAAACACTTCAGTTATATTGTGAAAATAATTCTGATTTCACAGTTCTCCTGAAACGGTTTCAGGGATCCCCAAGGATCTTCAAACCATACTTTGAAAACTACTGTTTTAGAGTTTGAGAACACAGGATCCTAGATTTACAGCTAAAAGAAAGCTCAGAGGTCCTCTAGTCTAACGCCTCCATTTTATAGATGAGGAAGGTGATCCCTCAGAGGAGAAGTGACTCACCCAAGGTCATACAGGAAAGGGCCAAAATCCAAACCACTTTTCTGACTCCAAATCCAGCACTCTGTCCACTGAATCACACCACCTCTCAATTGCATATTTTGGGATCTTCTTATCGATCAGAAAGCATTCAAATAATACCATTAAGATATAGCCATGGTACCTCTGATCCAAGAATCAGTCTCTGATTGGGGCACCAAAGGATGATTGGGTAGGGAAGAGAGAGCTGTAGTAGTTAACTTTCCATGATAAGATGCACAAATAATGACTTAGAGAGAGAGAATTATAGTTATACATGTGTGGTTATAAATATAGGTGTCGTATTAGGTGGTTATATATAATTAATATGATTACATAATAATCTGGTTTTATATATAAATATGTGTATATATTTGTGTGTGGAAGAGGGTCTAGATCAGGAGTGGGGAACCAGCAGCCTTGAGGCATGGCCTTCTAGGTCCTTGGGTGAGGTCTTTTGACTGAGTCCAAGTTTTACAGAATAAATCCTTTGTTTAAAGAGATTTGTTCTGTGAAGTTTGGATTCAGTCAAAGGGCCCCGCTTGAGCACCTAGAGGGCCACATATGGCCTCAAGGCCACAGGTCTCCTACCCCTGGTCTAGATGTTGCCTTGGTGGGCATGAATGGGGTCATAGAAGCTTCAAGCCAGAAGGGGCTTTGTTGCTGTTCAGTTGTTTCACTCATATCTGACTCTGTGACACCCCCCCCCCCCACACCATTTGGGGTTTTCTTGGCAAAGATACTGTAGTGGTTTGCCATTTCCTTCTCCAGCTCATTTTACACATGAAAAAAACATGGCAAACATGGTTAAGTGACTCATCCAAGGTTACACAGCTAGTAAGTATCTGAGGTGGTATTTGAACTCAAGTCTTCCTGACTCTAAGCCCATACTCTATTCACTACATCAACTAGCTGCCCTCAGAGGTCTTAGAGATCATTTAATCCAACTCCCATTTTGTAGATGAGAAAACTGAGGCCTAGAGATGTAAAGCAATTTTCCCAAGGTCACACAGTGCAGAGGTGTTGTGGTGGTCATCATGTTCTCTACGTCAAAGGATCAGGGTCATTGTTACTAGTAGGGGGGAATGAGGTAGTGACTTATAAGGTTCCCTAAGAAGGAGACTAAAGTTTTTAATAACTAATAACACTTTGTATTTACTTTCCTATCAAGGAACATTCCTCTTTCACTTGTATTCATATCACAAGGAGTGGAAGGAAATATTGTATAGGGAAATAGGCCCAAGGAAGGGGTATTAGCTGGCTTCAAAGTTACATAACAAATATGAGGTGGATCCAAGACCAGGTATCTTCATGTCCAATATGGCTCTTTGTCCTCACCATAATTATCTAAGTATTAATACTTGCTAATAGACTCCATATAGTATAGACCAATTTGATAAAGAGACCGAGGTGAGCTGTTCCAAGTAGAGCAGTCTAAGGACAAGAATGCAGGGGAGTATCTCCCATATCTGGCACTCCCAGGATTTTGCCTTGGGGTACTGACTTGAGAAGGTACTCACAGAACTTACAATCCATCAGTAACTAGAAACAATGAAATTTAGCACATAGTGATAAGATTAATTCCTTAAAATAGGGTAAGCTCCTCCCCTCTGCTACTCCCCTTGCCCTCCCTCTTGGTGGCCTGCCTGGCAGTAGCCTTATGCTGGTGTCCCAAAATCTATGCTTTTTATGACTGAGGTTTTTACTCAGTCTCCATCTTTTCAGGCTTCAGAGATGGGTGGGCCCATCTCTAAGAGGCTGGTTCATGGAACTTAGCAAAAAGACATTAAGGCTTCTGTTACTCCCTTCCTCCCAGGAAAAAAGATAAATGGGACTGAGTCTTCTCTTGGATGCCTCCAGGTACTTTTCTATTCAGGATAGATCACTGAGCCTAAGTCTAAGTTTCCTCATCAGTAAAATAAGGATAATAATGCTTATGGTCCCTACCTACCAGGGTCATTGCAAAGGTCAAATAAAATAATGTACAAACTGTAAATCTTCAATCATTATATAAACATAGGTAATGCTGCTGCTGCTGATAATGATGCCTAACTTTTTGGTGTTCTCTGTACCTAAGACCCCAGGGACATGTAAACATAGACACATAGGGATAGCCACACAGATTTTAGTCAGACTCCTTAGAACTGCACTGTTTGCCCACAAAAGGCTCCCTCCTGACTTCCATGCCTTTTCTTCCAAAACAATCATCTTTATCATCACAATGTATGGGCCAATTCACAAATTTCAGTGCAGAAAACACAGCTCCCTACTTTAAAATTTTATTTTATTTTCATATTATTACTTCTTCCCATCTCCTTCACCCCACATTGAAAAAAAAGAAAGAAAAACAAAATCCCCATAACAAATATACATACTTAAGCAAAAGCACATTTCCACATGGGGCATGTCCAAAAATGTATGTCTCATTCTGTACCCTGAATCTATCATTTCTCTTTTAGGAGATGGGAAGCTGTAGCAGCAAGCACCTTAGCATACCCAGGATGGCTGCTAGCACACGTTCTTTGATCTGCTTTTCTAAAGGAAAGCAATTGAAAAAGGGTTAACGATCTTACTTTAATCAAACATATATAATTTACCTAGTTCAGGGGAAAAAGTCAGTACCCTGAACTTCAGAGAATACAACAAGTTACAAGCAAACAAAAAATACAGACAAATAGACCAGCAGACAGGGCTTCCAGCTGTCTGACCATTACATCCATACCTAGTTAGTCACGAGAAAGAAGCACCAACATCTGGGTTTTCAAAGTTGGGGGCTCAATGGCTGCCCAGAGTCTCATCTGGCCAAATCACACAACTCTTCCCAAAGTGAGCCCCAAAGCAAAAGCTCCCCGTAGAGGTATATATAACCCTCTCCAGGGTCAGAGAACATCACAGCCCTTGTGACCCACTGCCCAATTACAAAGTAACAAGGTGTGGGAGTTCCTAAAAAAACAAGCCTCCCATCACAGGCTCCTAGTGAACACATACAGCCTATTAGGGGGCAGAGTATATTTTCAAACCAGGAAAGGTTCTCAAATTAACTTAGGCCTATCAAGGGGCAGGGAAGATCTTCAAATCTTTTATTACAGAAGCACATATCATCACTGGTCCTCTGAAGTTATAACTGGTCATTGTCTTGATTAGAATTTTTTAATCTTCCAAAGTTATCTTTACAATGTTGGGTTGTTGTTTTTTTTTTGAGATAAATTATTCTCTTGGTTCTGCTCACTTCATTCTGCATCAGTTCATACAAGTCTTCCCAGGTTTTTCTGAAACTAATCCTTTAGTCATATTTTGTGGTATTTCATGACATTCCATACATCTTAATTTATTCAGCCATTCCCCACTGATTGGGTACCCTCTTAGTTTCCAGTTCTTTGTCACTAAAAAAAAAAAAGAGTTGTTATAAATATTATTGTACTTATGGGTCTTTATCCTCTCTTTTTGATTTCTTTACACTCTGCCTACTTTTATATACTATCTTTAGATCACTTCAGAGGGGGTCAGAAGCAGCAGCCCTTGTTAGGGCTACTGACAGCAATTGTTGGCTCTCTACTTTCACAGTGTAATTGCCTTGCCTGCCTAATTGTGCCCATCATCACAGGACCACCTAAGTTCAGAAAAGCTCAATATAAGGAGCTTGGTAACCAAGTGATAAATTTTGTAGGCCAAAAGCAACTGATCTACTAAGATGTGGCAAGGTTGCAGTCTTCATCAGGAGAGGGTTTATACTTGTTTAACATATCTATTAAAGCAATAAGAAAGAATGAGTAAATGGAATGAATGAATGGAATGAGTGGAAAAACCCCAAATGAACATTTTGGATATTATCAGCACCAGAACACAGACTCTCCATAGTGCCATGAAGCACTGGGTCCAGAGTCTGGAAGTTGTACATCCCTGGGCAAGTCACTTAACTTCTAAGTCTTCCACAGTTTCCTCAGATATAAAATAGATACAATAGTAATATCTGCCACCAGGGTTGTTGTGAGGATCAAGTGAAACAATACTTGTAAATAGTGCTTAACACAGTGTTTGGCATATAGTAGGCACTTAATAAATGTTTATTCCTTTCCCCTTGCTTTTTCAATTTCCCAAATATTTTTAGGGCTATTCTATCAACAAAGTTATAGAATGAAGGGGGTCATTACTCTTTCCTTATTCTAGACATATTCAGAGTCAGTTAGTCTGGCAGAATGAGTTCTGGATTTGGAGTCAGGGAATCTGGCTGACTCCAAATCCCTGTTCTGGAACTTTGGAACATATATATGTTCTTAGGCAAGTCACCAAACCTTTGCAGGACTCAATTCCCCTTCTTTAAAATTCAAGATTTGAAGCTGATGACCTCTAAGGTCTTTCCTAGCTCCAAAGCTATAAAGACATTCCAGGTGAATCAAGGAGAGAAGGCTGCAACAATCACATATGTTTCATTGTGAAACTGTAAGCAGGTCTTGATAAAAGGGAAAGGGAAATCCTACTTAATGGTGAAAAGAAAGGAAGCAGGGAGGGGGGGTGGAGGAAGAGACTAAAAACAAGCTTTCATGGTGTATTTTTCCAAAGATACAAAGGTTTCAAGTCACATCATATACAATGAAAAACAGCAGGTTGAAAAAGAGATTTTTGGCTGCATGGTTGGTTAAGATTGAACATGGAGAAATCTTTTATTCATATGGCTCAAAGGAATGTAAGTGAACCCCCCTGTCCAACCCAGATCAAGGTTTAGAGACAGAGGGGACCTAATTTTCTGCAGCAGTCCCTCAACCAATATGGTCCTTGCACTTACTACTGTGACCTGAATCAAAGAAGGTCCTAACTGTACTTTGATATTATGATTTTCAGAGAGAAGGAAAATACCTATTAAAGATGCTCATCCCATGTGGATAACCACTTTCAATGGGCTCTCCATACCATGGCCATCAATTCTGCATCCAAAGACCTTACCCAAATCTCAATGGTCAATAATTAATTTTCTGCCACAGCTTTGTTTTATCACCTCTGTTAGCTTGTTGACATAAAATAGGTGCTGTTGAGTAGTGTATCGAGTTAATGACTTTCTTTTACATATTGATATTATTACCTGGAGTGGGAACATTGCCTTTTCTGAATGTGATTACTATTTTTGAAATCTTATGCAGAGGGAGAAAATTCTGTTTCTATAAATTGAACAAGAAGTTCTGAGAACTTATATCCCCAGTTCACATCCAGATACTAATGCATCTCATTTCCTTGGTTGTGATTCCCCTGAGTTATCTGTGTCATGCAGACCAGTCTTGCATGTCATGTTAACTATCTATTGAAAAAAAAAGCTAGAAGTGTGCTTGTAACAGTGCCCTGAGCTAGGATACAAGGTAGGGAGCAGAACATGAAAAATTCATCACTGTTACATTTCAAGTTGCTTGGATATTTTAATTCCAATAGGAAAGAACCCATGTCAGCTAAAGATGGAGCTATAATTAAACTGATATGGCATTCACAATTGCCTCCAAACCCGCTCCAATTGTCATATGTTTCTTTTCCTCATCTTTAAACTATATGGAAATCAATTATCTCAGCAAACCAGCGGTAAGGATTGTATGCCAACCACTTACTCCTGAAGTGAATAAATTATTTGAAATTCATTATTGATGTGAACAACTCTCCAGATTGAAAGCCCCAGTTTATCCCCTGTGCTTAGGTTCATGGGGGATGTGAACACGTCCAGCCCTGGCCTCCATCAGAGATGCAAAGGGAGAAGTTGGAGGCAAAGGGCTAGGACTCTGAGGGGTGGGGAGGAGGAGCACAGTCCCAGTTAGACCCCAGCCACAGAGTGGTGGCTACCTGACTAGCTTTTACGTTAAGTGACAGATGTGCTCCCGATGTACTCCAGAGTGACAGCCACAGGGTAAAAGGGGGACATCTCAGCCTAAGAATACCTCTTGTATGTCGAGGATGTTAGCAACCTGGAGTGGTGATAGGCACTGGTGTGTACAGGATCTGAAATTGAGTTGATGTGATGTCATTTTGGCTCGACTCTAACCTGGTTATCTCTTGCCAAGACTTCATGTCTGATTAGTCAGCTTGGAGGGGACAGCAGGCTTTATCAGCCTCACTCCTCGACATTCCCGTCAACTTCAGAAATGTGGTTAGGGAATTTAAGAAGAGGTGTCACATCTTCATATCAAATCCTTTTGTGTACCACCTCTGAGTCTGGAAGACTCCTTCGGGAAACGTTAATGAAAGGGAAAATGAAGTTTCAGCTGGCTCTGACCTGGCAGTGGGTTTCATAAGGACCATCTTCCTGAGTTAGTGTCTCTGGGCAGGACAGCCTTCTCCAGAGTTCTCCTGCAGCTACCAGGGTGAGTCTGGGTGACAATTGTCATTTGAGGTTATATCAAATAGTCATCCATTAGCACAAAGAACCAAAGAGTTCCACTCCAGCTGAGTGAGAGCTAATTGGAAGATTTACTATATATGTATATATTGATATAGAAATATCAATACCCTTTTTAAGTAGTACAAGCTCTAGTAACTTTATAGTGCCAACTACATGGCCCCATAATAGGGATGTAGACTTGCAGGGTTTTCCAAGGCCATGGATATTCTAGGCTTCCCTCACATCTGTCTAATGGCATGTATAGTTGAAATAGTTGCATCTTCTAAACACCCAGGACAAATAAATCCTTGCTAGAGAGAAATATGTTGGGAGTGGTTGTCCCTGGGCACTATTCTGGGTCCCTGTTTATCCATGGATGAGGCCTTTGTTCTGGCATTAACAATGCCTCCCTATAAGGTGGAGAAATATTCATTGCCTGCTGCTGCTGAGGATTTTGTTCTGTCATTCATGACTTTAACTTAACAAGGAACGAAATTACCTTGGCAACGTTGAATTCCTTGCCTTAATCAAGTATGAGTTTTTCACCTTATCCTGGGTACTTTTATCCCAGGGGTCCTTACGTGCTTGCTCATGTGTGTGCATGTGTGTGTGTGCGTGTGAGTATGTGATGAAGCCCCTTTGGCTATGTGGTGAAGCCTATGGACTCCTCAGAATAATATATGCTGCCTATATTTACAACTGAAAGAAATATTAAATTCAATTAGAAGTTAGGGAAAATAAAAGTGTGATTTTTTTTCCCCATCCAAGTTCATGTATCCTCTGAAATGTATCCATGAAACCCTTAGAAGTCATTGGACCTTAGGTTAAAACCCCCTGTTTTAGCTTGTTTATGCTCCATTGATTTTGATTGATGAGTAATCACCCATTCAGACATCTGAGCTCCACTCTTACACTTGTTCTTTAAAAGGGTGCTATAAGAAACAACAGCCTGTAATAGTGGATAATGAGGCAATGGGAATCAGAAAAGATCTGCATTCAAATTCTGCTTCTGACACATGGTAGATGACTCTTCCCAAGGCATTGAACCTCTCACTGTTCTGGTCAACTCTCTTAGACTAAGAACGGCAGAATCATGACCAGTTTGTACTGGTAAAAGGTCTGTGCCCTCCCTGCCTCCATTTTGTCTCTACCATCCTACACTTCACTTGCAACCAAGCCTCTATCTTTACTACTCAACTTAAACAGTTCTCTCCCATCACATTTATGACCCCCTTTTTGTTAAATCCAATGTCCCTATTTCTTTCCTTATCATCCTTGGGCTATCTGTAGCATCTGATATTGTAGACAAACCCGTATGTCTAGATCTCCTCCCGGTCTAGGCTTATCTGACATTCTATGCTCTGATTCTTCTCATTTCCAAACATTCCTTTGCTGGCTCTTCATGCTCATCCCATCCTCTATGAGCATAGGTCATCTAGGGCTCTGGGCTAGGTTTTCCTCACTGAAATTCTTTCCCTTATGGATTTCATCTGCTTCTTAAAAAAAAAGTTTTATTGATGTTCTCAAATGCACGCACGCACACACACATTCTGTCAATTTCCAATGACCCTGCCATCTGCCCCATGCCTGCAAATAGAATTTTATCTTATACTTGAGTCAAAGTTAGGAAAAAACAAACAAACCAAAAAACTCACATGTTGTTCATATTTCCAAATGTGTATTGGTTATCTTAACATGGATCACCTCTAAGCATCTCATATTACACATGTTCCAAACTGAACTCATCTTCCCACCAACAATCTACCCTTTCCCCTAACATCTCCATTTCTTTAACGGCACCACCATTTCCCCAGTCACCTAGGCTTATAACCTCAAGGCTATCTTTATTCCTTCCTCTCCCTTACCCCATAGTCCATTCAATTGACAATATCTCACCTTTCGGTTTTCATAGTACTCTTTATCTGTCTCTTCCTCTCCGTTCTTACTGCTACCAAGCTGAGGACCTCATTTTTTTCTTACCTAGACTATTATAATTACCACTTCCTGACCATTTTTTTTTTGCCACCAGCTTATTTCCTCCCCAAATCTATCTCTCATACTGTTGATTGTCCTAATGTACCTAATGCCTTATCATCCCTCTGCTTTACTCAAAACATTTACAAGATCATAGATGTGAACTGGAAAGGATCTTGGAGGTGAAACCTCTTAATTCTGCAGATGATAAAACTAAGGCCCAAAGTCAGATAGTAAGTGAAGACTTAAGATTTAAACCCAGATCTTCCAATTACAAATTCAGCACTTTTCCTATTCTATCCTACAGTTTCAGTCCTTTAGTGGCTCCCAGCTACCTATAAGATAAAATATAAATCCCCAATCCTGCTATTCTAAGCTCCCTTCAATCTCTCTTGAATCTACCATTCCAATTGTTGTTGTTCATTTGTGTCTAGCTCTTTGTGACCACATTTGGGGTTTTCTTGGCAAAGATAGTGGAGTGTCCTTCTCCAGTTCATTTTACAGATGAGGAAACTGAAGCACACAAGTTAAGTGACTTGCCCAGGATCACACAGCTAGTAAGTGTCTGAGGCCGGATTTGAATTCAGGTCTTCCTGACTCCAGGCCCAGTGCTCTATGCACTGTGCTATCTAGCTACCCAGTTCCAACTGTATCCCCAATATAAGGATGAAGATGATAGTGATGGTGATGACAGCAATAGCTAGCATTTAAATAGAACTTTAAAGTTTTCAAAACACTTAAAAATATTATCTCATTTTATCTCACAACATCCCTAGGAGATAGGTGCTAATACACATAAACATATATCTGTATATATTTATCTCTATGTCTTTGTGTATATAAAGTGCTATAAACCCTAAACAGCATGAAATATTTCATGCCACCCCCCTTACCACATTTTATGTTCTAGCCAAATTGGATTAATATCTGTAAAAGCAGGATCATATGGAGGAAAGAACACTGACTCTAGAATCACAATGTCTGAGTTCAGATGCCACTTCACATGATTTTCCAGAATCTTCTTATTATAGTTACAATAGGGACTATTCCTCTCTTTTCTTCCACTCTCCTGATTAGCAGTGTAATCAGGGTATCTTCTTGCCACCCCTCCCCAATCCTACCGTCTCTTTCCTAGGGTTGAAGAAAAAGAGGTAGACATCATTTGAATGTAGCATGTGCCTTCCCCAGGCCACTCCCTCCCCCCTGTTAGAGCTTGCTCTGTCACCATTCCTGGAAATGCATGGAAGCTTGGGTTGGAACATGATTCTGTCATTGACTCATGGCTGAGCAGTTCTCCTCCTGCTTAGAGCATGCAAAGCTATTTTCTTCCTGTTTTCTTCCTACCATTTTTGCCTCATCATTGGATTGAGTCTAAATGAATAACTGTTGAGCCAAAACTCCATGGATACACTAATGAGGTAACCAGCCCCTCTTGCAAGTATAAGGACAACTGCCTCCCTATTGCTAGTCACCTCTTGCCATTTAAGCATCTGTAACCACTCTGGTACCTGCAACCACAGTCTTGCTGGTGGGAGATGCCAAATCTGCAAACAAAGGCCTCCAAGGTCTTTTGTGTTCTCACAAGGTCCAGCACCAAAGGAAAAAGGATACAGGCGAGATATGTGCTTATGGTTGAAAGCTGGGTCAAGGGAAAAACACTTCCACTTGAACCCCCTGACAGCTCAAAGTCTGCCCTTGATGTCAGATGCAAGAGGGCTTACCCAAAAGGCTGGCCACTTCTTTAGTATAGCCATGTTTCAGTTCTACAGCCAATCAGGGGGACTCAGCCCAGTGATGACTCATACATGGATTAATTGAGAAGATGAGAGACAATCACATAGACATTGTGGTTCTTTGGTAAGCTCCAAGATTAATGGGGAATTATTCGCTTGGAAGTCACTGCTCTATGGCCTAAGGGAGACAGGGCTTCAGGCTTTAGAGTCACCATGTTTGAGCGTGATGTCCATGAAGAGCACTTACTTGGGAAAGAGAGGAGGGCAAACTTTTGTGACCCAAAAGTCAGCTCCATGAGCAGAGGTTCCTCATCTGGAATGCTGTGAAATTTTGATACCAAATTTGGAGGAATACCTAACACATTTGATTATAGTCAGGATCCAAAAAAATATCTTCACAGGCCAGGTCATTGACTCAAATCTAATAAGGTGACAGAAAACAGGGATAAATGTAAAGTGTTATAGTTGGGTTAAAAAAAATCAACTTCCTAAGATGAAGAAAATGGTCAGGCAGTAATCTACCAGAAAAAGATCTGGATTTTCCAGTGAATTGCATGCTCAATTTGAATCAACAATGTGATATGGAAGTCCAAACAAGTAAAGGTGATCTTGGGCAGCTTTAAGTAAGACCCAGCTTCCAGGAACAAGAAGGCCCACTATACTCCTCCCTGGTCAGACCATACCTGGAGTATTATTCTATAACGGGCAGCACATTTTAAGAGAGATGTTGACAAGAAGAGAATGCTCAAAAGAGGACAAGCAAGACAATGAAGGGTCATAAGTTCATGGCATATGAAGGAGCTAGGGAAGTTTAGCCCGGAGAAATGAAGAAGTAAGAACAATATGAAAGCTGACTTCAAGGGTTGTCATGTGGAGAAAGTATTAGATTCATTCTCCTCTTGGTCCCAGAGTGTAGAAGTAAGAGCAGTGGGTGGAAATTGGCAAGGGGAAAAAATTCAGGCTTAATATGAGGATAAAATTCCTGCCAAATAACACAATAGAAAAGTAGAATGGGCTGCATGCGTCAGGAGGCATGGTTATTGGTGCCTTTCATTGATGCTGGGCAAGGCTGGATGACTACTGCTCAGTGAGTTAAATTTGAGTCAAATGACTCAAAATGCTCAGGCTTGTTGTTGAGGGAATTCTTTATCTGGTGTGGTTCAGAGTAGTTGGCCTATGAGATCCCTGACCACTCCAAAATTCAGTGATTCTTTGATGTAAGGAGAGCTGTTTTCCATCAAGGGAAGTCTTTAAGCATTACCCTCTTCATTATGCCTATAATAAAAATGGGTTTTCTCTGGTAAAGTACTATGGTTCCTGGAGAACTATGCTGTATATAGCAGCCTGAGGAACTAGAAGGAATGATACCAGATACTATCTGGGGAGCAAAGTTGGAAGCTCCAAGGTGGGATGTCAATGCCCCCTGATGGGTCTTGTTCAGAGTTACCTCTTGAGGAACTGCAGAAAGGAATACCTGTGGAAGACCCACCTAGCCAGGACTGTAAGTGACCAACACAGTATGCAGGTGTCAGGAAGGAGGGTTACTCACTTGGGCTTCTTTATTTCCCATGATTTCTGCTGTGAACTCTTGTCTGGTGTTATTTGACCTATCAATAAAACTATCCTCTTTTTGAGTTTTGTGAACTGTGTGATTACAAGGGATGTTGGTGACAATACATTGGGAAACACATTTCCAAGATATATTGGTTGGGGGCTTTAAGACAGAAAAATGAGAAATGCCCCCAAAACTGTTTGGACCCATGGGTCACATAAGAGCCTCTGACACAAGGGTTATACTGTTTTATTACCCAAATGACTCAAACATATTTTATCAGTAGTAGACGTAATTCCCACCAAGAAAGAGGACTATCTTTTCATTCTGCCCCTTTCAGTCAGTTGATTCATTTCTTCTTTCTTCTTTTCCTATTCCAGAGATATGAGACCTCAACAAAGCAAAGGCTATACCTAAGGCAAAACTGTGAAGTTTTAGTGTTATTTCTACCTTGACCACTCAACCTATGCCCTGTTTCATGGTCTCTCATTGACCCATGCCATACAAAAGTACATCAACCACAGCTAGCAGCCTCCTAGGCTCCCCCTCTCTTTCCATCCCAACTCCCATTGGGATGAAGGCTTGACAAGCTCTATTCCTGATGTGATTACACCTGTATTTGAGTATCCTTTGTTCCACAGTCCTCATTGCCCCCAATTTCTGACATGATTATCATACCTCCTCTTTCAATGCCTTCTCTTCCTGTATAAACTCCCTTTCTATATTGACTATTCTCCAGGTGCCTATACTATCATCCATTCCCTCGGGACTTTACTCTTAACTAGTTGGAAAATATCTGATAAAGTGATCCCTACTAAGATGTTAGCTTCCAAAAGGCTTAGTGATGTTATTCCTCCCCAATCCAATCCTCACATGTCCCATGTTAATAAGGTACTTCTGAAGACCATCAGACTCTTAAGACACAAAGGAAAGGATTGTGTATAATGACATTTGAGGTAATGTTGTATCTCACTGAAAGAGGCATTTGGGGAGAATGCTGTCTTCTCAGCATCCCTAAAATTATAACACATACATGGTGACCACCTACAAAAGTCAATGTATTTTCTTATCAAAGAATTTCATTCTTAGTATTGAAACAGTTCATTTCAATTATTAGAGGCATAAAGTACATGCTAAACATTATAGAGGGGTTCGCCATATTTATTTGGAGAGTTAAAAACATTAAATATTGAAAATTAATAAACATCCATTTTCTCCTCCCTTCCTCCAGTGGGGAAGAAAAAGGAAACCCTTGTGGCAAATATGTAGTCAATCAAAGCAAATTCCCACATTGGCTAGGTCCAAAAAATGCATGATTCACTCTGCAGCCATCATCTCTCTGTTAGGACATGGGTAGCATGCTTCATCACTGGTCACCTGGAGTCTTGACTGGTTAGGAGTTTTGACTTCATTAAACTACTTAACAAATATCCTACTCATCCACCCAGTTTTATAGATAAAGAAACTGAGGGTTCAAGAGTGAAAGTGATTCAGAAACTGCTTCAAGTTAAGCTGGGGTAGGCTCTTGGATATCAATGGGTTTCCTTCTTGTTCCAGGACCAAGTTGTCTCTCCCCCTATTCAGTGTGTCTCCACTCAATTTCTCTCCTTTTTCTAAGTGAAGAAATGATCTTTCTAAACAGACATTTTAACAACATTTGACATTTACAATAAAACACATCATTCAAACACCTTTCCCCCCTTCATTAAAACATTATTCTGGGAACATCACTTTGCTATTATTAGCATTGATTTCTTTTTGAATCATTCCATGCACTTTACTTATGATGGCTTCAAACAATACTTTTGGTCAGACTTTTCTATAGACACCTACCAGATACTTCCTGCCAACAACTGAGCAGAAACTGTGGGAAAGGGGATGAGGAACAGCTATTCTTCCTTTTCCCATGTTTCTCTATTTTTTTTTAACTCAGAAATAATGACGATGATGAGACTTCAGTACTTTACAGTTATGTAGCTTTTAATGCAATTTAAAGCATATTCACAGTTATTTCATTAGGATTTTATTCCCTCCTGTAAGGTGGGTAAGGCAAGGATTCACAGAATCATAGAAATCTCAGGTTAGGAGGGATCTTAGAGGCCATGTAGCCTAAATTCAACCCGAACAAGAATCCCTTTTAAAATATATTCAGCTATTGGGCATCTGACTCCTAGTAAGAGGGAAGTTATTGCTTCTGGAGCAGGTTCATTGAACCGAAACAGCTCTAAGTGTTAAGGGATTTTTCCTAGACTAGCAAAGCTGAGATATACCTAAGGGAGTGGGGGGGCATTTTCTTTTCAATTCAAATTACAAAGACTTATTAAACATCAACATGCAAGGCCCTGGGCTCGGCATTCAGAATACGAAGATAAAAAAATGGCACAGTCCCTACTCCTAAGTAGTTTATAGACTAGTGGGGGAGGGCAGAAAGGGGAAGAATACAAAATAGACATAGGTAAACATCCCAAGTACAATGGAATGGGGCAAGAAAAAGAGACTGGGGAAAGGCATCAAGAACACTTTATACCTGGGGAGGTCAATGAAGGCTCCACAGAAGAGGTGACTGCTAAGGTGGACTTGGGTGGAAGAAGGGGAGGTGGCAGAGAAGGAATGTATTCCAGATGTAGGGGACAATCTGTGCAAATGCACAGAAACTCTGAGGATGGCAAAGAGAGTTAGTAATGCAGGTTGGCTAAAAGGTACAAAGCTGGAAAGAGGGTGAATGCAGGCTGGGAAGGTATTGAAATGTCAAGATAAGGAGTAACATGGAACAGCTGAAGGTTTTTTGAGCAGGAAGGATGATGTCATCAGACCTGTGCATTAGATATATGACTAGGAAATGTTTTAAATATTCCAAATGAGAAAAAACAAGGTCCCCAACTAGGCAGGTAATAGTTTGGGGGCTCAAGAAATATTTGTTGAATGACTAATATGGAAATGTGTTTTAAATGATTGCACATATATAACCTATATCAAATTGCTTACCATCTTAGGAGGGGAGGAGGTGAGAGAGGGAGAGAGATAATTTGGAACTCAATTTTTAAAAAAATTGAATGTTTAAATTTATCTTTACATGTAGAAGAAATAAAGAAATAAAATACTATCATAAATAAGGAAATAAAATACTAATAGAAGAATAAAATACTATTTTTAAAAAACAGGACCAGGTGGCTAGGTAGCACAGGGAGCAACGGCCCTGGAGTCAGGAGGACCTGACTTCAAATCTGGCTTCTGACACTTAACACTTTCTAGCCTTGTGACCTTGAACAAATCACTTAACCCCAATTGCCCTGTCCTATTCCTTCCAAAAAGCAAAAAAAAAAAAAGAAAGAAAGAAAGAAAGAAAGGAAGGAAGGAAGGAAGGAAGGAAGGAAGGAAGGAAGGAAGGAAGGAAGAAAGAAAAAGAAAAAGAGGTCCAACTCCTTTTTAAGGTAAGGGGAATGAGGCTTAACTCATGGATGTCATAGTGTAAGGGTAGTGGGGGGATGTGGGTGAAGAGGAATATTGCGACTACAGACTAGCAGAGGTCAGGAGATGATATGGTGAGAAAGGATTGTGGATTCCTCACATCTGAGAAACATTAAGATTGTTGAGTGTGGACAGTACCTGTCATTTGCCAAACATAGTACTAAGTGTTCTCCACCTGCTGACCTCCCTGGCTTCCTTTAAGTTCCAACTGAAATCTCACTTTCTACAGGAAGCCTTCCCCAGTCCCTCTTAAATACAGTGCTTTCCCTCTGTTAATTATTTCCTATATATCCTGTAGATAGCTTGTTTTGCATATATTTGTTTGCATGTTGTCCTCCCCATTAGATTGTACGCTCCTTGAGGGCATAGACTGTCTTTTGCCTCTTTTTGTATCCCCAGCACTAGAAGCATATAGTAGGCACTTAATAGATGTTTATTGACTGACTCACTTAAGTGTCTTTGGTCACACTTTTGAGTTTGGTGATATTTGCAATAATATATGTTCTACAACCATCCCATCTTAGGAAAGGGGAATAGGATTGGACATTATTTGGATTCTCCTTTTCCCACCATTGTGTGTCAATTCAGTTCCCCAAGGGGTGCTTCTCCCAGACCTGTATAGACACACACCCCTACATATGGCTTCATGTTTGGGGACAATGATTGAAGCAAGGTCTAATCATCCACCACTGTCTTGAAATTTTGCCTGAGGTGCTAAGTCTGTTCTCTTTCAATTTCCATTTTGGATTTCTTGGTGTCCACAGAAGAGAACTAGGTGCTATCTCTATTTCTTTCTTTTGGATCTTTCCTTTGAGGTCTTTTGGTCTTTTGGTTAATCATGATCTTGTTGAGGGGATGGTCCCTGGCATATAGTATATAGGCTTACATGGGTTTGGAAAGATTTCTTTTTTTTATGGAGGATGGGACCTTTCAGGAAATTGTGACTTCATTGGCACTGGTAGCACTGGTGTTCAAATTTTCTCCAGTGATACTGATCAGCAACTTGTTTGTAATTTGTAGTCTTAGAGCCAGGGTGGAGAGGAGAGGTCTTAACTTCTGGTGTGTATATAGTCTTTGACCTGGGATCAGGAAAAATTACATTTTTAAATTTTCAGTAACCTTTAATTGTCTTTGTAGTCCTATGCATTTTATTTTAATTTAAAACCATTATTCTAAGAAGGGGTCCAGAGACTTCACCAGACTGCCAGTGAAGTTCATGACAAAAAAAAAAAGATGAAAAAACCCATGTTTTAGAAAGTTATCTAAGGCACAGAGAGGTCAAGTAACTTGCCAGTATGTGTAAGGTACAGGACTTGAACCTAGCTCTTTTTTACTGCAAGCTTGGTCCTCTAGCCATGATGACCATGATGCCTTGCCCTTTCAATGCTGTAATTGTAATATGGTTCTTCATAGGAGCTCATTACCACCTTTTTAGGAGAGAGTTTTTCAGAAGCCTAGCCAATATCATGAAGAGAAAATTCCTCATTCCATGAGAAGAGTCCAAAAATCATCCCTGGGATGTGGCCAATTCTCCCTACCCTAGCGAGGCAAAGTCTGCAGAGTGAAAGGTCTAGAGTCAAGAAGTTCAAAGACAACTTCAGGCTCTTACTAGCTATGTGACCCTGGGCAAGTTACTTAAACTCTACCTGCTCCAGTTTCCTCATCTGCAAAATGAAGATGATAATAGCACCTACCTTGCAGGGTTATTGTGAGGATCAAATGAGATAGTTGTAAAGTGCTCAGCACAGTGCCTGACACATATTACACTCTTAAAAATGTTTCCTTCCTCCCTCTCTCCCATTCCTTCCCTCCCCTTTACTTCCTTTCTCTTCCTTCCTCCCACCCTCTTCCTTCCTCTCTTCCTTCACAGCTACAGTAAATTATTTAACTTGAAAAGGTTATAAGCCAAGACTAAAGTGGAGGAGAGTTGGTACATGACTTTTTTCCACAAATGACTGCACTCAGTGCAGCCTCTGAGACTGAGGTGCAACAGAATATGGATTGATTCTCTGCCACTTGTACTAATTTTGGCCTAACAATTAACAAAGAGGTTCTCATCAATGAGCACTATGCCAATCATATATGGAACCATCAGTTACAGTGAATAGAGAAATATTGAATGCTGTGGATACATTTGTTTATCTTGTCAGTCCATTTTACAGAGCTGTCCACATAGATGATAAGGTTGACACAACCATTCTCAGAGTTAGCTAATGTTTGGGAGGTTCCAAAGGAAAGTGTGGGAGAGAAGAGGTATTAGACTGACTACCAAACTGAAGGTCTACACAGCCATTGTGCTGACCTCATTGTTATATGTCTGTGAAACCTGGACAATACATCAGAGCCATGCCAGGAAACAATCATTTCCATTTGAATTGTCTTAGAAAGATTCTGAAGATCACCCAGCAAAATAAGGAACTGGAGACTGAGGTCCTTTCTAGAGCTAAACTGCCAAGCATTTAAATTCTACTGCAGAGAGTAGATGGGCTGGCCACATTGTTTGAATGCCAAACAAACATTTGCCTAAAAGACTGTTTTACCTAGAACTCACACAAGGCAAATGCTCATGTGGAGGTCAGAAGGCTACTTCCCACATTTCTCAATGGACTTGAGCTTTTCATCTAATTTTATATTTATATATTTTTATTGTCATTATTTTCTTTTCTTCATTGGAGATGATAAAGGGAAGGTAGGGCAAAGGCTGAATTTGAGTCAGAGGAGGCCTACAAGTCATCACTGGCAATCTTTTGAAGCCCATTTACACCCATCATGCATCTTTCTATTACTTTGGGGGAACCTGCAATTTTGATTCTTCTAAGATGATGGCGTTACATGATTTGCAGCCATATAGCATCAATACTTCAAAGATCTGTCATTGGTATGAATACGCTACTGACACAAATAACAACCCCTCTACACCTTAGTAAATGGTCTTGAAGAGTTACTATGGCTGATTCCATCACTCTGCAGTCAACCTAGTAATGAGCCTCTCTGAACCTAGATAGGTTGTTCCTAAGACAACAGACATACAGTCTGTCACCAAGCCCATACAGAATCTCTTCCAACTTGGCAGGATGTGTCAGAGCATATGTTCTCCTGGAATAGTCTTTGATAACCCAGAGTCACATCCACACCTTGATAAGGCACTGGGATAGGATTTTAGTGGATGGAGAGGGAAGACATAAATTTTTTTTAAAAGAGACTCTTGCAGCAGTGAACACTTTGGTATTATTATTAAGTTCAGCAATTCTCAAATGTAATGCAACTTGATCCCCTTCCAGCTCTGTAGAGAGACAACATAGTACAGTAGGGAAAACACTGGATTTGGTACCTTAAGACCTGGATTTAAACCTGGCTTTACAACTTACTAATTGTATGATTTGGGGCAAGTGATTTCATTTCCCAGGCTTCAGTTTTCTCACTTGTAAAATGAGGGGGGGGGGTGGAATTATTTTCTGTAACTCTAAATCTGGGACCATGTAGCATAATTTGTAGAGCTTTTGGTAGCTTTTTAATAGGGAGGTTTTTTGAAATAATTTTGAAGTGGTGCAGATTGGCACTTGAGAAGTAATAGAAGTTAAGAGACTTTCTAAGCCTAAGTCATAGAATGACTTGGAATAAAGACGTTTTCCTTGATTAACAGGAGGGAAAATTTTGTAGAAATATTAAATACCTAAGAATTTCCTTTAGGTATCTGATGATTTTGTGTTCTGAAAGAGTATGGCCCCTAGAATTAAAGTTTTCCTTATGGCAAGAAAAGCTATCCATAAGTAAGATTCTGGTAACTTATAACTCTTCCTGGCCACATAGAAAGGAAGCAGTTGAGGATGCTTCTCTGGTCTGGTCCTGGGTATTTGAAGAGTCTATCTGTCATTAAAAGAGTTGAATCTTAAGATTCTGGCATTGAATAGAGATGGTAGAGCCCAAACCTCCTTTTATGGGGATAAGGAGGCACCTCAGTTAAGGATTGTAAGTAAAGTCAGAAGCTGATACAGAAGGAGGCTCCACAACCACATGACCTGGAGATCAGTGCCTAGCAGTAACCAGCAGACCATCAGAGTCCTATGTAGCAGAAACTACACACTTTGTGAGAACAGTAATGTCATGATAGCATCAGAATACATCAGAAGTCCCACTGTGTCAGAGGTGTAAGCTGACTCTTGATGCTTATAACCTGACCACAAGTATTTGGGTACCCTTTTGTGAATATTCTTTAGGTGTGCCAACTCTTTCCTATGATGGTGAGTATATTTATTGTAGAGCATGATCTAGAATTATGGGGGGGCAACCTTCTATTGTTAATTTACTTACTATGCTATTTTATGAAATATCTTTGCTTTTAACTAATTGTATCCTTTGACAGATAAAAAAGTAGTGGCTTATTGTTTTTTGAGTGGATGAAGTAGATAAAGACACACAGAGTAACTTTGAAACCTTTTCTGGGGGCCATATGGGCAAAAGAAAGATGGTCTAGGTACTCCAGGCTCAACTCTGACTCTGGTTCATTGGGTGTCTGAGACATCTGTTCACAATATATTGATGGAATAACTTAATGAACTGGCCATCTATTTCATTCCATAATTTAGGTAATAGGCATTTTTTTCATCCACTTTACATGTGTCAATGTTTAGATTAATGTCTTTCTTTAAAATTTTAAAATTAATTTCTCTTGGTTTTTTTATCACCTTCATTCCTTGTAACCTCCCCAGAGAGCCAAGTATTTTAAGAAAGAATGAGGGAGGGAAAAGGCAGTTCAGAAAAACTAACCAAACCTTCAACCTAGTCTGAGAGTATGTGCAATGTTTCACTCATGGTCCTCCAGTTCTTCAGAAGAAGGGGGGGGGGGGATACATTTTTCTTCTCTTCTCAAAGTCAAAATCAATTATTATTTGCCCATGATCTCTTTCCATATTTCATTCTTCCTTCCTTCCTTCCTTCCTTCCTTCCTTCCTTCCTTCCTTCCTTCCTTCCTTCCTTCTTCCCTCCTTTATCACCAATGTGATACCCATAGCAGCTACTATGAATATGCACATATATTTTCAGGGTAAACTTGCAAAATATAAAAACCAAAATATTTATTCAGATACCAAAAAGCCAATTCCACTATGGTAACAAAGACATTTATACACATCACCACTCCAGGAAGCACTGACATTGTTATGGGAATGGGAATCTAAGAACTTCCCGGCTCCCTAGGCCCTTTGATAGGCTTAAGTGACTCAGAGAACCTTCCTTGATTTGAAAATATACTCTACCCCATAATAGGCTGAATGTGGTCACATGGAGCCTGTGGCAGGAAGCTTGTTTTTCAGGAATGCCCACACCTTGTTGCTTTGTGATTGGCAATAGGTCAAGAAATCTGTGATATTCTCGGATCCAGGAGAGGGCTATATATACTCTGATGTGAAGTTTTGTTTTGGGGCTCACTTTGAAAAGAGTTGTGTGATTTAACCAGACAAGACTCTGGGCAACCATTGAGCCCCCTAGCTTTGAAAACCCAGATGTTGGTGCTTCCCTCTCTGGTAACTGACTAGGTATGGATGTAATGGTCAGACAACTGGAAGTCTGTCTGCTGATCTGTTTCTCTGTCTGATTGTAACTTCTGCTCGTAACTTGTTTGTATTTTCTGAAGTTAGGGTGCTGACTTTTTCTCCTGGACTAGGTAAATGACATTTGTTTGATTAAAGCAAGATTGTTAACCCATTTTGAGTTGCTTTCCTTTAGAAAAGCAGATCTAAGAATCTGTGTTGGCAGCCACCCTGGGTATGCTAGGGTGCTTGCTGCTACAGACATCACCAAGCCTTCCCTCCTTTAGGCCTCCCCACAAACAAGTTCCCCTAGGCAAAATTCCTCCCTTTCTCACTTACCACAGCTGCTCTGCTTCATCTCTGCCTCACTCTCTCCTCCTGCTGCACCCTTCCTGCTCCACCCATTCAGCAAGCTCCTCCCACCATGGACTCTGTATGACTTAGGCTCCATCACAGTAGTCAGCTGGGCCTGAGTTCAAAGCAGGTCACATAGGCCCATTAATGGTCTAGAAGATCTTCCCATTACATTAACATTATACCTTCGTCCCCCACTTTCTTTCTTTCACACATTGTTTACCTGATTCTGCTCTCTTCACTTTGCATCAGTTCACACAAGTCTTTCAATATTTCTCTATATTTTTCATATTCATCATGTCTTATGGTGTAGTAGTATTCCATTACATTCATTTGCTTCAATTTTCTTAGCTATTACCCCTACAAATATATATCCAGGTGATACAGGAGGCAGCTAGATGACAGTGGACACAACACTGGACCTGGATCCAGGAACATATGTGTTCAAATCTGATTTTGGGCAATTACTAGTTGTGTGATGCTAGGCAAGTTATTTAACCTCTATCTACCTCAGTTTCCTCATCTGTAAAAAGGATATAATTATAGCACCTACTTCCAAGGGTTGTGAGGTTCAAATTAGATAATACTTATATTTTTCATTCTTAAAGTGCTATATAAATGTTAGCTATTGCTAATACTTTATTTTCAATTCTGTGCAACTATAAAGTGGTAATATAAATATTTTCCTGGTATATATCACTAATCACTTTGGGGTGTTAACCAAGCAGTGGGATCTATGAGTCAAAAAGTTTGGACATTCTATTCATTTTCCTAGCATAATTCCAAAAATGTTTTCCAGAATATTAGCCAATCTCTTTCAAATGACTATGAAGTTTATTGATTTTTTTTATTTTTTTATTTTTATGATTTTTAAATTTTTTTAATCTTTATGAATTTGACATACTCCAATATTTCCTGATGCAGAGGAGATAAAATAAAAGCATAATATATGAAACTGTGAATCTCTATTATGTACAACTCAGTTTTCTATAGTTTATATTAAATTTAATATAGTAGCTCCAACACTATCCTGCCTTTTTATTTCCCCTTCTGAATTTGGGACAGCTAGGTGGCATAGTGGATAGAGCAAGACACTTACTAACTGTGTGACCCTGGGCAAGTCATCTAACCCTTGTTTGTCTTAGTTTTCTCATCTGTAAAGTCAGGATACTAATAGCACTTACTTCCCTGGCATCTTGTGAGTATCAAATGAGATAATAGTTATAAAGTACTTAGCACAGTGCCTAGCACATAAATGTTGGATATTATTATTAGTTATTCAATATGCTTTTATCTGTATGCTTTAAAAATGTTTCCTTGAGGCTTTTTTCTTTCTTTTCATCTTTTTTTGTGTGTCACTGTCACCATCTCCCATTCCTTCATGTCTTACCCTCCCCTGCCAAATAAAGTCCTCCCTTGTATCAAATAAGTATCATAGAACCAAATGAGTCCACAAGTTGTTAGTTTCTGAAACTGTATATTTCATTCTGTGCCTTTAGTTCATCACCTCTCTGCATGATTCACCATCAGTTTTCCAGAGCCATGATAAGTTATTGCATTGATCACAGGTCTTCAATCTTTCACAGCTGTTTCCCTTTATAATATTGTAGTCATCAGATAAATTGTTCTCCTCATTCTGTTCATTTCACTCTGAATCAGTTCATACAAGGAATTTTGTGATGTTCCAAGAATCAATTCTATTGGGACAATGCCACTTCTAAATAGGAACATTTTGCTTGGATATTTTCCCCTAGAAACTAGAGTCACTTTGGGATATTTTCTCATCTAGAATTCCAAGTGAAATGATCCTTCTAAGTTTTTCCTTCTTTGAAGGTCCATAAAATTCATTCCTCTGTGTCCTCAAGGTAGCTAGTGAAAATGATAACTTGCTCCATAGGAAAGAGAGTGAGTCCCCATCTCCATGTGCTTAAAGTCCATAGAGTTTTCTTCCTGTGCAGTGTGGTTTTGTGGATCTAGAGGGGTGAATTTTCAGTCATGAAGGCCTAGGTTTGAAGGCTTCCTCAAACACTTATTGACTATGTGACCCTAGGTAAGCCACTTAACCTATTTAAGCTTTAGTTTCAGCATCTTTAAAAATGGAAGTAATAATAGCACATATCTCATGAAATTATTTTAAGAAGAAAATGAGAATATACATGTATACCTATATAATATATATACATACACATAGGGTATTTTATATATGTTTATATATAACTCTTTCCTATGGTTCCAAAAAGCATGCTCAGCAGCTACATCCCAGTAAACCATCTTGGCAGACAGGCTAAACCAGATTAAGGGCAACTGACAGGTCTCAGGTTTGTTGGTGAGTTAGGGGGGTGTCTACCCCAAGCATGTGAAGGCTTCCCCTGGCAGAATGGGCAGATGGGAATAGTTTGTTCCAATGACCATGAAGGTGGCTAGAGCAGGCCTTGTGTAGAGCTTGTAGCTTGGTCAAACATAAAAGATGCCAAGGTCATACAATGCATCCTTAGCCATCGCCAGATATCTTGCCTTCTGTGTTGCCACTTAAAAGACCTCTGATTTTGAGCAACTCTACCTCACTTAAACCTAATTTATATGTAAGTCGGGACATCACCTGTGATGTCCCTGGTCCTCTTTGAAAATAAAGGGTGAACAGCAGCAATAATATCTATCTATCTATCTATCTGTAAACATTAAAATGTTATGTGAATGTTAGATATTATTTTGTTGCTGTTACTTAAATACTCAGACTGAATCTGTGATTTTATAGCTGGGGATATTTCTTCTGACAATGGAGATAACACCTCAACTATGCCTGCCTATCCTGTGTAACTAATTTACATCTTATCCCATAAATTCACTACAAAGGATCCACCTAATGTGTTGGGGTGTTTTTTAATTGCTTGAGATATTATTTAACTACCAGTAGAGCATAAAGGATGTCAGAGATTTATCTTTCACTCTCAATATTTGATCAGTCCATCTTCATTTTGATCATATTTCTTTGAAGATCTTTATTCTGGCTCTCCTCCATAGTCCCTTATGTGTTATGTGTTGCAGTCAGATCTCTACTATGTACATTGCCTTGTTCTCTGAGTGATCTATTATGATCCCTTCTAATTTTTTTCTTTATCATCTGGGGAAATGTGCCCTACAAAGAGTAAACCTGAGAATTATAGACCACCACAGTATCATACAGCAAAGGAATCTCAGAGTTGGGAAGAGCTTAGAGGCCCCCTGCTCCAAAAAGTGAAATGAGAAGAATAAGAATAATAATTTGTACAATTACAACAATCACATAAAAGAAAACAACTTTGAATGATTTATTAACTTAATCAATGTAATTGATTAATTAAATTAATGTAATTGACTAGTCATGACTCCAGAAGACTAATACTAATGCATGCTTACCCCTGATATTTCAAAGATTGCTCACAGTGGTCATGAGGTACATTTGCCTGGACTTTCAATGTATCGAACTCATCAAGGGCAGGTAACTATTGTCCTTCTATCTCATTTTTCATTGTATTTCATCTTCCTATATCCATTTTAATTCTGTTCTTCCCAGGCCAAAGAGTTTTCTCCTTGGCAGAGATGTAAATTAAGTAATTAAGTACCTATACTTTCTTTCCATCATAATCAGTTATCATCATCTCATTAGTCCCATCCTTTTAAAATCTTTTTCATCTCATATAACTTTTAAAAAAATCCTTATTTTATCCTTTGATTTCCTAATCACTCTCATCTTGTTTTAAACTTTATCACTATTCTTTCAAGACCATACCAACACATCTGCATTAACTCTCCATTACTTGCCCTAATTTCTATCTTTTGCATATGTCTTTTAAAATTCTAAGTTGTTCTACAAATTACCTATTTCTGAACACTGACCCCTTTGTATAACTTCCTCTTTTATTTCTCACTATATTTTTTTTCTTTCTTGAGCATTCCTTTTTGAGAGCCACCCACCCCTCCTGAGATGGCGTCTTTTGTAGAATTTTGGCATGAACTTCTGTCTTTTATCTAAACACTTTAAGTCTGATATCACCAAAACTAGAATGTATGTCCATGATTGATTTTCCTTTCCTCCCTTGAAGGACTAAAATTATAAGTATGCCAATGGGCCTTGGAATGACATGGGATGGGTTAAGTTGTCTGCAATATATTTCCACCAATGTGTCCAGTTTAAGAAGTGATACAGAAGTCGTCATCAAGTCATACAAGCCTGGAAACATAGGTGGACCAGTGTATAGTCAAAGGAAGGGAGAGCAGATAGATATTTCATATGTAGCATGAATAGCTATACAAAAATGAAAAAAAAACCCCACCAGAATAAGACTTTCTCTGTATTAGGTGAAATCTCTGTAAAGGATTTAAGGAATGACACAAAAAAGAATGGTAAAGATGAGAACTCATGAAAATGCATGATAGGCAGGGAGGATAGATAGGTCAGTGGCAAAAGTGATGGATGCCAGGCTGAGTGCTCCACTGACACCCTTGTGATATCAGGAGAAATGGAGGAAGGTCACTAGGACACTGAGTGGACATTATAAGGAAAACCTATGGGGGGACATGAACAAGAGCTACATAGAATATACTGCAATTATTAGTTATGATCTATATCTTTGGAAGGAACATCCAAATTGGTGAGATCACAGATCTTTTAGAGTATGGAGAGTATTTAAGAGAAGCTATGGAGGGGTTGTAATCTATATCAGTTATGAAGTACTCATGCTGATTAGATCATTTACTTAGCAGAGCATCAAAGTAAGGATCAAACAAAGTATCTTAATAGAGGGCTTAGTCAAAAAGATTAGAGAATCCTTGGTAATTGACTTGGGAATGAACAGGAATGGGAGAGACTGAAGTAGCCTTTATTTAGTCTGTGAAATCATCCTTTATAATTCTATAGCAGGACACAGAACAGTTTTGACAGATGAAACCTGGGGATTGAGGTTCAGAAGAAACACCTTCCATCTGTCTTTCTTTGGTGAGTTATCACTCACCAATAAATGAAGGCACAACAGGGTCTATGTGCTAATAGAATCAGAAAATATTAAGAATTGAAAGGAACCTCAGTGATTATATTATCTGATTCAGCCACTACCTGCCTGAATTCCCTCAACAGCATCCATGAAAATGGACTTTTTTTTTTCTTTAAACCTACCCAATATTTGAAATACATAAACAAGAAGACCAAACTGAAATAAGCAAATGCAGTAAAACAAGGTGTTCCAAGTTTAGGTCTAAGCCTGGATGTATATTTCTCACCTAGCCCTTTGCTACACTATTCTTGTCTCTCCAGGCCTTTCTTCAATCCCCTCCCCCCACCAACTCTGGCCTTAAAATGTGGTTCTCAGGGTTCCATTTTTTCTTATTTCTTTAAAATGGACAGTTTCTCCTTTCAGTAATCTTGTGTATTCCACCCATCCCTTAGCAACTACTATTTTTCAGCTCTACTTTTTACATGATAATAGAGTGGAAAGCTGGATGGATTTGGAATCAAGAGGCATGGATTTAAATTTTGATTGCTATTTAAAAGCTGTGAAACTTTGGTTAGATGGTTTGATCTTTCTGATCCTCAGTTTCCTTGTATATGTAATAGGGATATTAATATCTATACTTAATATTTCAAAAAATTGTTATAGGGATAAAATACTGCAATGTACATAAAATGCTTTATAAATTATAAATTTCAGTAGTTATTATTGTTATTATTATCATTATTATTTTTTAGAGTTCATCATTGTTGTAATTGTTGTTGTTTTTAAAAAAGAAACAGTGTTCCCATATCCAGAGTCTTTACCCATCTGGGTCAGATGGCCACCGTGAAGAGGACTTTGAAATCTCAGTGGATTCTTTCAATTTTTAAAGGTATTTAATTGTGGTTACATGAATATGGATGACCTTTAAATGACAAAGGTCTTACTTCAGTCCCCATTAGAATTGTGGGGACACTAAAGAAGCATTCCCACCTATATAGAATATTAGAGTTGGAAATATTCTTTTCAGTTGTTTAAAAACACTATATTAAGGCATGATAGATGCCAACAATGCCTGCTTCACAATTTACTCTGGACTCCACAAAATATTCATCAATGCCCAGTAAGATGATTTAGAGGTCTTCTTCACAGTGGGGGAAATATAGGCAGGGTCAAAGGTCCAAACTCAGATCAGTCAACTATCCAAAGACTCAGTGTTTGACCATAGCTGGAATCATCCTGCCCTCTTAACTTAAGACTCTTAAAATAAAAGTCACCCTTGCAAGATTTCCAGGGCTTCCTTGTTTGGGCTTGAGGAAATTAGAAACACTATTCTTGTGGTATTTCAGGATCCCCACTTCCTGTCCTGCCTCCAAAGGAGGAAGTTCAGAGAGGGCCAAAGGTTCAGAGCAGAGTCTCACTGTTTATAAACCAACCTGCAACCGCACTACCACCCTACCTCACCCTTAGCGTGTTTCGTGTTTCTGCCATTGACATGGTTCATGCCCTGCCCTGACCCCAGGTCCTTTCTCATTGTTTTCCCAATGGGGAGCCTTCTATCCTTCCTAAGAAAAGCCTATCCAGGAAGATTTCACATCCTGATTTGAGATTTCATTATGTCTCTGAGTTATTATAATAATAAATATTTTGTTGTTACATAGCACCCAATATTTTCCAAAGTCCTTACTCATTCATCATCTCATAGTATTATAATAAAAATGACTTTAGATGTCATATATGTAGTCTAACCTGGTTTTAACAAATTGAGGCCCAGAGAAATTAAATGACTTTCTCAAAGTCATACAGGTAGTAAATAGCAGAATCATCATATCTATTATCTCATTTAATTCTCTGAATAATCTACTGATATCATCAGGGTAGGTGTTGCTACCCTTCTTTCATATAAAGGGAAATATATACAGAGAAAGGAAATGATTTGCCCCAAATTACAACACAGTGTTAGTGGTGGTTTAAATCTCCCAGGGCAGGGATCTCACTCTAAATTAAGCTGTCAAAATGTATGCCATTGGTACTTCTGTGACAGTCAACCTAGAGTTTCTGACATTCAATACTATTCTTCCACTGACTCCTCTTCTAACTACAGACCATGTTCAGCAACAAGGATTTGTTCTAGGAAATATGGATGCCAAAGCCACATGAGAGAAGCGGTCTCAGAGACTGAGGGGTCTATTTGTTTTTTTACATTCAAATGTTTAGTACTACTTGTTTTCCTTGAAAGTGGTACCTTGGAGCTTCAAACACCATAAGCCTCATTCATAGAACTGATAAATTCCTAGGCTTCAACATTCTTACTCCCTTACATTGGTTCTACCTAATCAACCAGTCAATGAGCATTTATGAAAGACATACAATGTGATAGGCACTGTGCTTGGATTGCGAAATTAAAAATAAAATAGTGCTTGCCTTCAAGAAACTTACATTCTAACGGGGAATACAACATGTACACATAACCTTCTAAATTAAAAACAAGGTAATTTTATAAAGGAGACACTAGAAGTTGGGAGAATCTGGAAATGAATAAATATATAATTGCATTTAATATATTATAAATACATGCCCCCATCTATAGCTAGATCTATATATCTATTTATCTATACCTATATTTGTATCTATATATAAATCTATCTATCTATTATCTATTATCAGCATCTGAGATCACCTTGGAAAGAATCTAGATTTTAAGGGGGCAAAAATGAGAAGTAATATATTCCAGGCATATGGGAATTACCTGGCAATAGTAGATGGAATATCATTTATGAAGAACAGCAAGAAGGATGTCTTGACCCCTGACCAAGAGAAGGGGGGTAATATGGAATAAAGCTGGAAAGATAGTTTGGAGAAAGGATTTGAAGGGCTTTAAATGCTAACCAGAGCATTATGTATTTGATCCTTGAGGGATTATGGAGCCAATGGAGTTTATTGAAAGACATGGTCACATCTGGGCTTTATGAATATTACTCTGGTGGCCCTTTGCCTCACTCTCCTCTATATCACTCCCCACTTCTCTCCATCCCTCTCTTTTTCTCCATCTGCAATATATGCCTGAAGGAAGAAAAATGATCAGTTAGCAGAGCTTGCAAAGCCTCAGTGGTCATCCTGAACAAGCCAAAATTCTCTCTTTTTATTACGAACTTAATAAACATCAATAAACATGAACTTTCAAAGCAGGAAAAAAACAAATGAAAAAAAAAAAGATTGTATGTTAAACTGTGGACTTCTGGTTTGTAGTTTGGCTTTTCCCATTTTTTTTTTGTAAATTCAGATTTAATATAGTAGTTCTCAACTGCTCTACATTTCTCTGTCCCCTTCTGTATTTCCTTCTGCTTGATATATTTTAACATTGATTCTTTGACACTTTTCTTTTTTTTGTATATCATTATTCAATGCCCCTCAATTTCTCCTCCAAAGAAAATAAAAGCCCTCCCTTGTAACAAAAAAATAAAATAAAATCACATATACAATCACAGAATCTTATTCTGTACCTCTAGCCATTGCCTCTATGCCAAGAAAAAGGGAACATTTTTTATTGTAATTCTTCTGTAGTTGTAATTGATCATTGGGTTGGTCATAATTCTAGTCTTTCACAGTTGTTTTTCTTTGAAATATTGTGGTTGTCATATAGGTTGATTTACTTACTTGGGCCCAAGGGCAAAGGCCTTTCTTTCTTCCAATACTTTCTTTCTTCCTGGCTAGCTCATCTAGACTCCCCGACCCCCATCCCCAAAGAGAAAGACCAAACACTCTCTTACTTGTAACATTTACCTACTCCACCCCCAACTCTGAGAAGAGAAAGCCCTGGACAGTGGAGTCTAGGGGGATTGCTGCTGATCTATGGCCAATAAAGCCCTCTTTGCTCATGGCTTAATGGAGATCCCATTGAGTGAAAGGAAACTAAATATTTACTTAGCCACCCAGCCAGCCCAGGGGGGAGGCTAAGGGATTAATTCTTGAAGAGACAGAGGATGGGGGAATGGGGTGGGGGAAAGGTTGTCATTGCCCAGGGAAAGATTAGGTCCTCATGTCAGCACCTGCTTGGCTTAGAAGAAATTTAGGAAATAAAACGTTTTGTCTCTTCTAAATTCCCAACAATCATTTAAGAAATTCTACTCTAAAGGTCTTGAAAGTAGAGGGAAATTCTACTTCAACATTTAGAGGAAAAGCATGTTGCTAGGGGACAATATTGAACAATATACTGGAAAAATCACAACCTCTCTGGTACTTGGTTTCCTAAAGTGTAAATTGAGAAAGTTAGACTAGATGATTCCTTCCAGTTCTATATCCTTCGTTCTTAAGAAAGACAAAAATTCTCACTGGGGAGTTGAACTCTCTTTTGCTGCATCTTGAGGCTTCTTACCTAGGCTGTACCTTCAGAATCATCTCTAAGAGATATAGGAAACACAGAAAAACTGTCTCTCTTGATGGGTGGTTTCCCTTCATCTGAGGGACCATCGTCAGGAAAGGAGGGTAAGGTGTTCAGGAATAGCATGACATTTGACCTTGAGTTGCCAGATTTAGGTTGGGATTTGCTTCTTTACTTTCTACTCATATTTTAAAGCTCAGCTTAAAATTTTACCACCCTCTCTAAGAAGTCTTCCTTGATCATTCTAACCTATCATAAATTCTTCTTTCAAACTCCTGTAGCATTTATTACTGCACCACAATTTGGCATTTCTCATTTTGTTGTTGTTTGCTGTTAAGTCAAGTCTGACTGTGTGACTCTGTGGACCATAGCACACCAGGCCCTTCTATCCTCCATTTTCTCTTGAAGTATTCCCAAGCTCAGGTTTGTTGTTTCCATGATGCTATCTATCCATCTCATCCTCTGTCATCCCCCTTTCCTTTTCTCTTCAATCTTTCCCAATATCAGGGTCTTTTCCATTGAGTCCTGTCTTCTTATTATGTGGCCTAAGTATTTAAGCTTCAGCATTTGACCTTCCAGTCAATTTTATTGTTCAGTCTCTTTCAGTCATATCTGACTTTTCACTACCCCATATGGGGTTTTCTTGGCAGATACTGGAATGATTTGTCACTTCTTTATCTAGCTCATTTTACAGATGAGTAAACTGAGGTAAAAAGGGTTAAGTGACTGCCTAGGGTCACAGAACTAGTAAGTGTCTAAAGCAGATTTGAACTCAGGGAAGTGAGTCTTCCTGACTCCAGGTCCAGCATTCTATTCACGGTGCCACCTAGAATAGTCTGAATTACTTTAAGTACTGACTTATTTGATCTCCTTACTGTTCAGAGGACTCTCAAAAGTCTTCAGCACCACAATTTTAAAGTGTCTGTGACACTCAGATTTCCTTATAGTCCAACTCTCACAGCCATACATTGCTACTGGAAAAATCATGCGCTCCTTTATTGCTAACTGCTCATGTGCTTCATGTGGCTAGGTTTAGCCTTCTGTATAGAATGTAAACTTACAAGGCAAGGACCTTTCCTGGCTTATCATCCATATCATGCCATGTAACTTTGGGGGTTCCCCAATGTTCAATTCTTGGTCCTCTTTTCTTTTTGCTTTATACTTAGTAATCTCATCAGCTCCCAGGATGATCTGCTCTATGTAGACAACTCACATCTATATGTCCAGCTTAAATTACCTAATGGATGTTTTAAACTAGATTTCTAGAGACATCTTAAATTCAACACATTTCAAATCAGCAATTATCATTCTCCCCAAATCCTTCCCTCTTCTAGACTTCCCTCTTTCTACTGAAGGCAAGATTATCCTTCTAGTCTCCCAGGTTTGTAACTTGGGCATTTTCCTGGACTCCTACTTTCTCACTCCACATATCCAATTACTTGACAGATATTTCTGTGTTTACCTTCCCCAAATTGATCACATTTAACTATTTCTTTCTATTCACACAACTACCACCTTAGTAGAAGCCTTTATCCCCTCTTGCCTAAAGTATTGCAATAGCTCCTTAGTTGATCTCCTTCCTTAAGTCTCACCCCACTCTTGTCCAGTCTGCCAAAATAATTTTCCTTATGCAAAAATCTGACCTTGTGACTCTCCTACTCAATTAAATCCAGTGGCTTCTAGAAGTAAACTTAAACTCTTCTGTTTAACTTTTCAAATCCTTCCTAATTTGACCCCAACCTACCTTTCCCACCTATTGGACATTATTGTACTTCTCATATTCAGATACAGCTAAACTGTACTTTTCTCCATTCCATGTGAACGGCATTCAAGTTCCTATCTCTGTACCTTTGTCCCACATGCCTAGGATGCCTCCTTACTTTCACGTCAGAGTCCTTTCTTTCTTTAAGACATAGCCAAAGCACCATCTTTGTACATGATGCCTTTCTTGATGTTCTAGGGATGCTAGTGACCTCTCTCCCAAACTACCTTGATTTTATTATTTTATATTTTTCACTTTATATTTATTCTGTATATTTTTATGTGTCAACTGGTCTTTCCATTAGAATGTAAGCTCTTTGTAAGTAAGGATTAGTTTATTCTTTGCACTTATAATTCCAGTGCTTAACACAGTTTGAGTAGTTAGCACATATTGGGTACTTAATAAATGCTTATGGATTGATTCTATCTCGTACAATACCTAACATTATGTTCTACATTTAGTGAGGAATTCTATGGCTTCAGTCTGTGCCTTATACTTCACTGTCTCACAGAAAGTTCCTTGGGCACCAGCGACTTCCAAGGTCAGCTCAGGAGACCTTTGGCCCCAGGACTTTTTTACTTTGTAGTCACTGCTATACTTTTCTGATCCCTTAAATCCCCACTTGAGGACCTAAGCCTCCTGGACCTTCCTGACCTTGGAGCAGTCATGGCTCCATGAATTCAGAGATCTTTTACTCCCGAATTGTTATCACCAGCCCTATTTCATTGACTACCACTGCCTACAGATGCACTTTCCTCCCCTTTATCTCTGTGAATTTCAAACCACAAACACATTTTCTAGGATTTATTTACAAGGATGTTGAAAAGAACATCTTATTATATTTTTTTCTTCTAATTTGATACTGATTTTACTTTTTTGCTTTATCTAATCAATGATAGTAGAGCCCATAGTTAATTCCAAAATGACTCCTGCATCAGTAAACAAGTCAATCAAATGAACTGCTGGAAAAATTAAAAAGTGGTTTGTTGGAAATACATTTAGATTAGCATCTCACACATTATGCCACCATAAATTTCAAATGGATGGATAATCTAAGTGCCAAAAGTTATATAAAATCACAAAATTGGAAGATTTTTTTTTTGATACATGGATGGGGGAAATCAGACATATGGGGTAAAAGAGATGATACATGACAAAGTGGGCAATATTAAATGTATAAAACTTAAATGGGTTTGAAAGAGTAAAATGACACAGCCAGAATTAGAAGATATGAATTGAGAAAAACTTTTTTTTTTTTGCTTCAAACATCTGACAAAATTCTGGCATCCAAAATCTATAGAGAGTATACATAAACTTTTGTAAACATTTGTAAAGCTTAAAGTCCTATATAAATGCTAACTATTAAAAGAAATACAAATCTATAAGACAAGTAGGTTAAAGATATAACCAATAGTTTTTAGACAAAGAGATGTAAACAATCCATGGCTATCTGAAAACTTGTTCAAAATTACTAATAATTCTAGAAATGCAAATCAAAACAAATCTGAGGCATTTCTCACACGTTAAATTGGCAAATATGTGTGGGGGAGTCAATGTTGGAGAGAACTGTGGCACTAATTCACCACCTGTGGTGATATGAATTCATCTAACAATTCTAGGAAAAATTGGATGCAAAGAAGGGTCTTAAATTGTTTGTACTTTTGATCCAGGGATGCCACAACTTGCTTGTTTCTAACCTAAGAAGGCAATGACAGAAAGAAAGGTATCTTGTACTAGGATATTTATGACAGGAATATTTGTGATATCAAAAAGCTAGAAATAAATTATATGCCCAGTGATCATGGAATAGCTAAAAAACTGTGACATATGATGAGTTTAATGGAATATTATTGTACCATTAAGGAATGTCACCATGAAGAACACAGACACATAGCAGTATTTGTTTGAAGTGATACAGAGTAACGAAAGTAGAGCCAAAAGAACAGTTGTTTTTGTTTATCCTTCACTTTTGAAGACAGCCAATGGCATCACAGGATGATGTCTTGACTTGTGCATGAATTGGGTTTAAGTGAGGCAGAGTTGCATAAAGTCATCAAACTCTCTCTCTCTCTCTCTCCTCTGGAGTCATTGAAGGGCTGTGGCAAGAAGAAAGTCAGGATGACTGGCGATGGCCCAAAATGCATTGGATGATTTTGGTATCTTTGATGTCTGACCAAACTCTAAATGCTCCACAGTCACCATCATGGTCATTGGAACACATTCTTCTCATCCGTCCATTCTGCCAAGAGAAGTCTTCACATGCTTTGGATAGACCCCCTCTCCCCCTCCATCCCAACTTATGGATGAGTTTGTAGACTGCCAGTCACCCACAAAGAACAATAATAACAGCAAGCATTTATGTAGAACATTTTGGGTAACATTTTTAATAAATATTATTTTATCCTCACAATGACTCCAGGAGGTAGGTGCTATTATTATCCTTATTTCACAGATGAGGAAACCTAGGCAAATAGTGATTAAGAGTCTTGTCCAGAGTCAAACAGCTACTATCTGACTGAGGCTGGATTTGAACTCAGGTCTTCCTAACTCCAGGTCCAGCACTCTATTCACTGTGCCACCAGCTGCCTAGTATCCATGATAACCACAACAGGTACAAATGAAGACAACAAGGCTCACATCAAATACAATGGACAATGTAGGTTCTAGATTATTAAAGTTAAAGCTCTCCTCTTGCTTTCTAGTTTCTAAAATAGCATAAACTACAAAAACAAAAAGTACTATGTTTTTTAATGAGATGGTGCTGTAGTAGTTGTTCATTGGGAAACAAAGATATGTCAATAAAAACTAAGGAAAAGGAAAAATAAATAAGTGTACTAGAAAAAAACGTGTTCCATTACTTTTGGTTTCTTTTCTTTCTTATTGTCATATTGTTTATTATGCACTATATCCAGCGCCTTTCAATCTACTAGTTAAATGGAAAACCATGGAAGGCAATGACAAGAGAACTTTAGAATATATACACATTTGCAAAACATATATTTATTTTCTCATCTCCATAAAGTCTTTATCAGTATGAGCCATAGTGGGGTGGCTAGGTGGCACAGTGAATAGAGCACGGGCCCTGGAGTCAGGAGGACCTGAGTTCAAATCCGGCCTCAGACACTTAACACAAAAACTAGCCATGTGACCTTGGGCAAGTCACTTAACCCCAATTGCCCTCCAAAAAAAAGCAAAAAACAAACAGAATGAGCCATAGCTCATATATATGGGATATCAATGAAAATGTGACAAAAGGAATAAGCAGTCTTTCACTAATGATTTTCTGCAGTAGACCATATTTTAAAAGACACACAATTGACAAAAAGTTATAGATTATACATGATCTCAGTATGGTTATTATTTGTTGACTTTTTAAACAATTGACTTCGTAGAGGAAAAATGAAGCCTTAAAGATTCTACTCTACTGTGTCATCTCCTATCCATATGTTAAGATCATTTTAAGATTTCTTTGATATACAGAATCACAATGGGACCTTTGCTCAACGATTCTCATATCATTAATACAAAAAAAGGAAGTAATACTCATCAAAGATATTGGTCACTGTCATGGGTAAGCAAAATCCAAATGTAAGAGGGATAGTTTTTAAATAGTTGGTGAGATTCTAAAGGTGTTCCTGTTTGCACATGACATTGTATTGATTATATCAAGCCTCAGAATACAAGACTTCCTTGACAAGATCCAGGAACACTCAATCTACATAGGGCAAGTTAAATGATGTAGACTGCCTTTTGTCCACACTCTGATATTCAGTTGGATAGACAGTTCATTGAGTTGGGCATGTTGTAGTAAAAATTCTTTTGGGGTACAGTTTGGCTTAGAAGGCCACTTCAAACGAAAATTCTGTGATTCTGAGAATTAGACCATCATGGAAAGATGCTGTAAGTTAAATAAGAATTCCTTCCACCATCTCCTTGAAAAAAAGGTTATCTGGCTCCCATTTAAAAGGCATAGTGCACAGGATTTGGAGTTAGGAAAGCCAGGGTTCAAACCCTGCCTACAATACTAGCTGTGTAACACTTGATAAGTCATATAACTTCCCTGCACTTTAGTTAACTCATCTGGAAAATGAAGTTAGACTTGATCACTTGTAGAGTCCTTTGCAGCTTTAAATTTATGGTCCTATGATCTCCTGTGAAAGGGAACCCACCACCTCCTGCAATAGACCATCCTTCTTTGGGGTTTTCTAATTATTAGGGAGTTTTCCCTTATACTAAGTCAAAGACTGCCTTTCTCCAATTTGCAGCTATTACTACTACTCCTACCCTATAAGGTCAAGCTGAACAAGTAAAATCCCTCTTTCATATGGTGGCCCTTCAAATACTTGAAGACAGTTGTCATATCTTCCCTAGATTTTCTTAACTCCAGATGAGACATCCCCAGTATGTTTCAAATGTTCCCAATATCATCAACAACAATAATAGTAATAGTAGTAGCAGCAGCAGCAACAGTAGATATATTTTTATAGCATTTTAAGGTTTGCAAAGTGCTATGCATATGCCATGGCATCCAATTTTAGAGTTGTTCTCAGCTTATTAATCAGTTACTTATTTAGCACCTGTTATATGTCAGACTAAGCACTGGTGTGTGCTGGGATATTCCCTTCCAAAGCACAGAGTTATTTCTTGATTGTGGGCATGGATACAGGAAATCAATAGTGCATATGCCACAAAAAAACACATAATGCAAAACCATGGATGTCCCCCAGGGCACTCTACCCTGGCTCTGTTCTCTTCCACTTGATGGTCTTATCAGCTCCCATGGTTTCAATTATCATTTTCATGCAGATGACTCTCTGATTTAATTATCTAGCCCTAACCTCTCTCCTAACCTCCAGTCTTGCATCTCCAAATGTCTATCATATATATTGATGTGTATATCTTGTAGATATCTTAAACTCAACATATTCAAAGCTTATTATTTTCCTACCCCTTTTCATAACTTTCCTATTACTGTTGAAGGTACCACCATGCTCACAACCTAAGTGTCATTCTTGGCTCCTCACTCCTCTCACCCCCATTATCATTGTCAAGTCCCATTTTAATTATCACTTCATAACATCTCTTTGTAACATCTCCTTTCTCCTCTGATGCTGCCACCAACCTGGTGTAGGCCCTTATCTTCTCCATTCACTCCTTGACTATTGCAGTAACCAGCTAGTTGGTCTCCTTGCCTTTCTTCATTGCAATCCAGACTTCAGTCAGTTATCAAATGGATCTTCCTAAAATGTAAACCTGACCATATCTCCTCACACTTTAATATGACCTCTAGGATCACTTATAAAATATTCTGTTCCTTCCTAATCTGTTGGAATGTTATCTTACTCCCTCCCATATATTCTGAAATCCGGTGATACCAGCCACCTAGCTGATCCTTGAACATGACATTCCATCTCCTTACAGTATTTTCACTGGCTGCCCCTATGCCCGGAATTTTCTCCCTCTTTATAGCTACCTCTTGACTTCCTTTAAGTCTCAGCTGTAAGATTCTGTAAGAATCCTTTCCCAGTCCTTAATCTCATTGCCTTCCCTCTGATACTTCTCCCAATTCATCCTGTCTACTGCTTCTATATAGTTATTTGCATATTGTCTCCCCCATTAGACTGTCAGCTCTTTGAGAACTTAGTGCCTTTCTTTGGATTTCCAGTGTTTAGCACAGAGCCTGGCACACAATACAAATTCACACAGTTAACAAGTAGCAGAAATGGTATTTGAACTTCTGCTGACCAACTCCAGGTAGAGTATTCTTTCATCCACACCGTAATGTGTTTTGTTACTAATATGAAAGTAAAGTAATCCTGGCAAATAGTAAGCTCTATATACATGTTAGCTACAATAATAATAATAATTATTATTATTATTATCTGACTGGAAGATAGGAAGATATAAGTGATAATCTTTGAGGTCTTGGGTACAGTAGAGAGAAGCTAGCCTGGGAAGGAAGATTCATTACATCATAACAATATTTTATATTTTCATGGCACTTTACTGTTTACAAAGAACTTTCTCATCAAATGATTCATTCCAAACAAAAATCATTTTAAAAGAATTGTTATGTACTAAGTTCTCTCTTAAAAATTAGGATTAAAAAACCAGTAGGATGCTGGGTAATAGTTTGATTCTCATACTAACCCTATGAAGTTAACAGGGGAATTAATATTATTTCTATTTTAGAGATGAAGAAACTCAGTCATAAATGAGGTTATCTAAAGTTACATCATTAATAAATTACAGAACTGCTACTAAGAATCAGGTCTTCTGACTCCTGGTCCAATTCCATTTCCAATATATTACCCTACTACAAAACATCTACAAAGTAGAGAATTAATAGAATAATACACTTTTAGAACATACTTCAGAGATAATAACCAATTCATTTATTTTTTCCCAGAAAATGAAAACTTTTTTTTTTATATCAGTTCATGATATATTCCAGTGTCTGCCTGTCCCAGGTGATACACCTGTCAACAAAAAATCATGGAAAGAAGTCTTTGGCAACAGAATATTCCCCAGTCACCCAGAATATGGCTCTGGAGTTCTGGGCTGAGGCTTTCTAGTTGGGGAATTCATAGCATTTGTACGTGCACTGACTTCCATGCCCCAGCTGCCTCCTCATCCATGCATGCCCGTGCCAGCTGTTTGCCAGGAGAGACCTGCCTCCTGTGAAAATCTAGAACAGAGAGCAATATGGCTATAATAAACGGGGGACCCAAGTATATCTATATAGCCCCCTAGAATCATTTACACTTAAAATTAGTTCCCCCATTTTATTCAAATCCTGCCGTTGTTTCAAGTACTCATATTATGTATTGTCTTTTTTATATTTAATGTGGTTACAGTTGTATGAATAGATCAGTATGATATAAGTGATATTTAGTAACCGATAATTACTACATGTTAGCCATCTGCTATTCCCGAGGGTTTCACCAAACCCTTTCATAAAAGCAAAATGATACTTTGCAGCCAAATTATATAACATTAACGGAATATTTTATATGCGAAATGCTGTATTTCTTTACTTTTCATTCAACTGAAAATGTACACAGTCAGTAACAAGCCATTTCAGCTGCATATTTATCCAAAACATTTCAGAGGTAAAAAATGTCAAGAGAGAAAAATAACAGTTCAGCCACATGAGGGCTAGAAATACATATTAGAAAAGGGGTCCTCATTATAATAATAAATGAGGGTCCAATTAAGCCTGCTACTCACAGGGTGGGTCTACACCTGGCAGGGGAAGTTAGGGGTTAGAATGCCTTGCCCTTAACTTCTGGCACACCTGTACCATATAAACCAATGTCCCTAAATCATGAACAACAGAACTGTCCCTAAGCTAATATAGACCATTCTAGCTGTTTCCCAAAAGTGGCTTTTTGGAAAAGGCTTCATTGTTCAAGCCTGAACATCAAGTCCCTTTGGGGAATCAGCCTATTGGCCCTGACCATGCCCTTCTGCTGTCTTCACAAACCTGCACCTTCAGACGGGGCAAGGAGAATTGGAATGTCCAAAGAGTGAGAAAGAGGCAGGAGCCCAGTAGTTATTTAATGGACATTTATCAAGCTCTTGCTTTCTGCATAGTCTTTTATGGGTAGAACCAAGTGTCTGAACTCAGAGAAATTTGGAACTAAACTCAGAGAACTTCAGAGTTGAAAGGCAACTAGGTGGTATGATAGCTGGAAGTTCTGGACTTGGAAGACCTGAGTTCAAATCTGCCTCAGACATTTACTATTTATGTGATCTTGGGCAAGTCACTTAAACTCTCTCAGCCTCAGTTTCCTCATTTGTAAAATGTGGATAATAATAGCACCTAATCCATAGGGCTAGTGTGAGAACTAAATAAGATAATGTGCATTTTGCAAACTTTAAAATGCTACATAACTATGAAGCATGAATCCCTGGTGCAAAGTCTCTGGAAAATAGTCCTCTAACTTCTGCTTGAATTCTTCCAATAAGGGGACCTTGCCATCTTCTAATGGCAGCCCATTAGGTTTTAAGACAGTTCTAATTATTTAAAAATTCTTTCATATACACTGGTACTTCAGTAGATCTGTGGTTGTATCTGGATGCATACTCATTTCATTGATGGCAGCAGTAACCCCTTCATGCCTTGTCTTCTTGCTTGACTCTTGTTCATTTTCCATTAATCTTCCACAGAGGATCTATCCAATGGAATAGATGTTTTCCTCTTATTCTTTTCTTTTTTTTCACATATGTATTCATATGCCCATATACCCTCATATATAGACATATATATTCCTTCAACTATTTTCATACTGAGAAAAGTTTCATCAGTTACAATTGTTGTTTTTCCATGTATGAATGTTAATATTTCAACTTTGATAAGTTCCTTATGATTTCTTTTCCCTGTTTACCTTCTCATGCATCTCTTGCTTCTTGTATCTGAATGTCAAATTTTCTATTCAACTCTGGTTTTTTCATCAAGAATGTTTGAAAGTCCTCTATTCTAAAGACCATATTTTCCCCTGAAACATGATACTCAGTTTTGCTGGGCAGGTGATACTTGGTTTTAATCACAGCTCCTTTGACCTCTGGAATATCATATTCCAAGCCCTTTGATCTCTCAATGTAGAAGCTGCCAGATTCTGGGTTATCCTGATTGTGTTTCCACAATATTCAAATTGTTTCTTCCTGGCTGTTTGTAATATTCTCTTCTTAATCTGGGAATTTCAGAACCTGGCTATAACATTTCTAGGAGTTTTCTTTTTGGGATCTTTTTCAGGAGGTGATTGGTGGATTCTTTCAACTTCTATTTTGCCCTCTGGTTCTAAAACATCAGGGCAGTTTTCCTTGAGAACTTCCTGGAGGATGATTTCTAGGTTCTTACTTTGATCATGGCTTTCAGGTAGTCCAATAATTTTTAATTATCTCTCCTGGATCTATTTTCCAGGTCAGTGGTTTTACCCATGAGATATTTCACATTGCCTTCTATTCTTTCATTTTTTTGGATCTGTTTAACAGCATCTTGATTTCTCATAAAGTCATTAGCTTCCATTTGTTCCAGTCTAACTCTGAAGCAATGATTCTCCTCATTGAGCCTTTGAAATTCTTTTTCCATCTGGCAAATTTGGCTTTTTAAGGTATTCTTCTCCTCATTGCCTTTTTGAGCCTCTTTTGCCAATTGAATTAGTCTGTTGTTTTTTTTTTTTTTGCCTTTTGGAGGGCAGTTAGGGTTAAGTAACTTGCCCAGGGTTACATGGCTAGTTTTTGTGTGTGTGTGTGGGTGTTAAGTGTCTGAGGCCAGAACTGAACTCGGGTCCTCCTGACTCCGGGCTGGTGCTTTACTCACTGCGCCACCTAGTCGCCCTGAGTTAGTCTATTTTTTAAGGTGTGATTTCCCTCAGTCAGGCTGTTGACTCTCATTTCGTAATTTTCTTGCATTGTTCTCATTTCTCTTCCCAATTTTTCCTCCACTTCTCTTATCTGCTTCTTAAGGTCCTCTGTGGCCTGTAACCAGATCATATTTTCCTTTGAAGCTTTTGTTGCAGGAGTTCTGACTTCATTGTCTTCCTCCTGTTCCATGCTTTGATCCTTTTTGTCCCCAAAATAGGAGTATAATGTTGGAATCTTCTGTTTGCTTTTTTTCCTTTGCCTGGTCATGTTGCCACTCAATTACTTGACTTTTGGGCTTTTTACCACAGTAGGACTCTGTTACCAGACAGGGGAGCTTCATACCAAATGCTGGGGTTTTCTCAGCTGCCAGAGGTATTAGTTGGGTGCCCTCTCTGAAGCCTCCACATGCTCTGGCAAGCTGGACACACACCCCAGGACCTCCACCCTAGACTGCAATCCAGATCCATGCAGGTTAAAGCAAGAGTGATTACCCCTCAGACTGGTCGCTTGGTAGCCCTACAGGCCAGGGGCTGAAGCTGCCACGTAGCTACAACTGCACAGCAGCAGCAACTCAGTGGCTTCTCGCCCTGGGGGCAAAAGCCATTGCACTCCCAACTACTGGGTCCCAAAGTCCAGACTGCACTGACCTCTCACTTTGTCCTTCGCATCTATGTGTTGATAATTCTGGAGATGGCCACAGCTTCTGGTGATCTGGAGTCCCTTTGGCTGGTGGCTGGTCAGGCCCGCCCTGGGGCTAAATCCTCTGGCTCACGCAGGCCTGGACTCAGCTCCCACAGCGTTGCACTGGCCAATTGCTGCTGGCCTGCTGGGATGTCCTCAGCGGGAAGTTAGCTTCTCTGTGTCATTTTGTGGGTTCTGCAGCTCCAATGTTTGTTCAGAGTCCCCTTTTACATGAATTGGGGAAGGTGGAAGCCAGAGCTGTGAGGAGGACCTGCTTCTATTCCACCATCTTGACCCTTCTTATTCTTTTCAAATCATAAGAACACCAATATAGTTGGGACAAACTTCTGCTATACTTCTTTGCTGATAAATTTCATCATGCAGGAAGTAAAGGGACTTAATTATAATCGACAAAGCTGGTGAACTGGATATAATGGAAACATTAGAAGGTGACTCTGTCCCCTTTGGGCTCATGGAATGGAATGGAAGAGTGGTTGCCATCAGATATGTCCTGTATACTTTAAGGAAGCAAAGTTTTAAATTTCTGAAAAATGGCAGGCACAGTTCTACCTTCTGAGACTCTTAAAGGGAAGATTAACAGCAACAACAACCTCACAGCGTTGTTGTGAGGATCAAATGAAATAATATTTTTAGTGTTTAGCATAGTTCCTGATATGTAGAAGGCCCTTAAATACTTATTCCCTTCCCTTCTCCCACCCTTGCACCAAAACAGAAAAGACTTCTAAAAGACTGATTTCTTATTTTGTGATTTTCTACAATAAGTAATTTAAATAGTTTGTCATGTTCTTGCTTCAACTATTAATATCAATAAGATATTCATCTTATCTTAGAATGTTAAAGTCCTCCTCTTCCCAAATCTTTTTTTCTTTTTTGTTCTCGCTCTCAGTGTGTCACTTTCCTCTGTCTGTCACTGCATTCGACTCTCCCCATTCAAATCTTCCCCAACCTTGAAGGCCCAGCCCATCTTATCCTCTGGAAAGCCTTCCTCTACTACTTCATCCCATACATCTCTCCTTTCGCCAGATTGCCAGAGCATGAATATATTATAAGGAATTATAAGGAATACAGATTTTTAGATCTAAAAAAGACTATAGACATTTGATAATACAGCTATTTGTCAGATGAGAAAAATGGTGCTCAGAGAGGTGCCAGGATTTGGCAGTGACAAAGCTGGGACTGGAACCCAGATACGGGTTCTTAGCTTCCCTGCAGGGTTCTTTTCATACCATATAACCAGTTAAAATAGGAAGCTTCCAAATGATCATTGACTATACTCCCAGAGAATCTCACCCTGTCTCATATTATCTTGCCTATCCCTCTTTCATGAAGTTTGGTGACTCAGACTTATTAGTCTACCCCTTTCTTCAACCTAATTTATCTTAACTAATTAGAGGGTATGTTTTTGTGTCTACTTGAACAAGTTACAATTGTTAATTATGGCTCTACTGTTTTTTGATCCTGCTCTGTTGTTCTCTCAGCCAATGTAGGTCTCTGATTGAAGACAGGGGTAATAATGTGACACTGGGGTAGAGGTTGTCAGAATTAAGTTGAAGTGTTTGAATTTATTTCTTTGGACACCATATTTTGGATACAGTGTGTGGATGAGAAGTCAACTTTTTTCCAATCTTTTTCCAAGTACAGATAAAAATAATTTTTAACATTCATTTATTTTAATTTTGAGTTCTAAATTCTCTTTCTTCCTCCCTCCTCTTCCCCTTATTAAGAAAGCAAGCAATTTGATACAAGTTATACATGTGCAGTCATGCAAAACATATTTACTTATTAGTCATGTTGTGAAAGAAAAAACAGAACAAAAAGAAAAAACATAAGAAAAATAAAGGTCTTTTTAAAAATATGCTTCCATCTACATTCAGGCTCCATCAGTTCTTTCTCTGGAGGTGAAAAAAATTTTTCATCATAAGTCCTTCAGAATTATCATTGTATCGCTGAGAATAACTAAGTCATTCACAATTGATCATAGTACAATACAGTTGTTACTAAATACAATGGTCTCCTGGTTCTGCTCACTTCACTTTGCATCAGTTCATGTATATCTTTCCAGGCTTTTCTGAAAGCATCTTGCTCAGCATTTGTTATAGCATAGTAGTATTCCATCACAATTATACACCACAACTTGTTCGGTTATTCCCTAATTGATAGGCATTTATTTCCTCAGTTTCCAATTCTTTGCCATTATTCTTTGGTGCTATAAGTATTTTTGTACACATAGGTCCATTCTCCTTTTTAAAATCTCTTTGGGATACAGACCTAGCAGTGGTATTGCTGGGTCAAAGGATATGCACAATTTTATAGGGAATAAATGAAAGCATATGAGTCTTAGGCTAAGATGACCCCTTGACCCCTACTCAGATACCAAGATGGCTTCAGGACCTTGTGGTAATAAACCGTGTGGCTGGCCACTTGGAAAGGACCCTAAATTTGCAGAAAAAAATGAAGAGCAAATTATTTCCATCCAAGCATAAAATGGCACCAGAGTGAAGAAGCCTGGTATCTATTCAACGAGACAGCTGTAGGCAAAAGGATTTATTTATAATATTATTATTTGGTAGAAAGGAACTTACCATGGCTGAATGTAAAAAGTATTTTTTTGATAAGTTAAAGAGATTAAGAAAAATCAGGCAGATTTTGACAGAGAATGGTGTGTAAACGAGAAGTGTTATCAGTGAGAATCTGGCAGCAGCTCCATTTTGTTATGGTGAAAAATATCAGTATTATTTACTAAGAAGATTAGGGTTGAATTGGAAGAGAGGCTGGTTGTTGTGTGCAGATTGAGATAAGATAAGGATTTTACCTTCTATGTGCGAGCCAAATGCAATACACAGAGGGCTGTTATCTCCAGCACTGGCAAGCAGAGGGATATTAAGATGTACATTGTAATTACTAGTGGCGAGAGCAAATTTCATAGCGACTATTTTAAACCCTAATAAAACGCCGGCCTTTAATTATACGACTTTGAAATATTTTTCTTAGTTAATTGCAACAGAGAAAATAAAATCAACCCTACATTTGAAACTGATTCTCGAAAGAGGGAAAGCAGACCAGCCCAGTGCACCAGCTCTATTTTCCTGGAGTAGAGATATATTATTAGCCATTTCAGGCACTGCCTTAACATTTTTCTCATTCTCTTCATTCAGTGGGGAGAAAGAACAGGAGCTAAATCTTCCTGGATAGAATGTGATCCCCAAATAAGTCACTTACTCTTTCCTTTTAAAAGTGAAGACTTGGTTGTTGTTGTATAGATGGTATTTTTTTTTTTAAAGGTGAGTATAAAGGAGTGGAGCCATAGATACCCCCAACACTATCAGAGCCCCCATAATGAAGATCCTTCCATGACCATGACTCTCCCTACTATGCTAGTAGACTGAGGAAAGGTAGCAGGTAGGTGGTGCTAGAGATATAGTTCTCTTATTCTAGATCTAAGGAAACCTCTCACTTGAAGTCATCTTTCTGCCCTCTAACTCAATCAATCAATCAGTTAATCATAGGGGCATAGATTTAGAACTAGAAAAGGCCATAAAGGTCATCTGATCCAACTCCTTCTTTTTACAGAAGAGGAAACTGAGGACTAGGGATGTTAAATGACATACCTGAGGTCACATAGGTTGTAAGCTTTAGAAATAGGATTTCAATCCAGGTCCTCTGGCTCCAGGGCTCTAGGGCCATACCACATTGTCTCACAATAAGCATTCCTCAAACACATCACTATATACACTCCATGCTAAGCACTGCTTATACAAAGACAACAGTAACATTGTCATGACCCTCAAATAACTTACATCCTAGCTTGGGCAATAATGTGTGTGTATAAATATATATGTATATATATACATGAATAAGCATATATAAAAGACATACTAAAGTGAATACAAGGTGGTTCTGGAAGAGACAGGCACTAATGGTGGGGGGCATCAGGAAATGCTTTGTGTAGAAAGTGGAATTTGATTGAATTTTAAGGAAACCAGAGATTCCACGGGAGTGGAAGTAAGAAGGGACAATGTTCCGGGCAAAGAGGACAGACAGTACAAAGGAACAGACAAAGATATATGTAAAGAACCAGTTTTTCCTTGTCTCTGCCTCCTAGCTTCCTTCAAATGCCAACTAAAATTTCACTGTCTACAGGAAATCTTTCCCAATATCTCTTAATTTAAGTACCCTCCCTTTGTTGATTTCCTTTTTATCATGTATCTGGCTTGTTTGTATGTAATTTTTATATGTCATCTCCCCCGTTAGATTATGAACTCCAGCAAGGCAAGGACTGTCTTTTACCCCATTTGATTCCCCAGTACTTAGCACAGTGTTCATTGTTGTTCTGCCATTTTTCAGTTATGTCCGACTCTTTGTACCCCATTTGGCATTTTCTTGGCAAAGAAACTGGAGTAGTTTGCCATTTCCTTCTCCAGTTTGACATATAGAAGGTGCTTAATAGATGTTTATTGATTGACTGACTGACAAGTATGCTGGCATTACTGGACAAAAGAGTGTGTTGACATGAGTAATATGTAAAGAGACTAGAAAGAAGGAAAGGGGCCAGGTTGTAAAAGGTTGTAAGTGCCAGTGAGTCTATATTTTGTCTATATGCCCCCCACCATTAGTGCCTGTCTCTTCCAAAACCACCTTGTATTCACTTTATGTATGTCTGCTATCCACGCTCATTTATGTATATGTATATATATATACACACACACACATATATATATTTATACACACATATATATTTACACACACACACATGTTATTTCCCAGGTTAGGCTGTAAGTTATTTGAGGGTCAGGACAATGTTACTGTTGTCTTTGTATAAACAGTGCTTAGTATAGAACCTTGTATATAGTGATGTGTTTGAGGAATGCTTATTCCTCAAGATGAGACAATGTGGTATGACTCTGGAGTCCTGGAGCCAGAGGACCTGGATTGAAATCCTATTTCTAATGCTTACAACCTATGTGACCTCAGGTATGTCATGTCATTTAACATCCCTCTTTTCGTTATTGGCACAAACATTCTCCCTGTTGCCTAGGTTAGAAATTTTGGACCATGTCCATAATAGTCAGTTCCCCAATTCTTTCTAATCTTCTCTAATAATACTTATATCCAAATCTTTCTGTTCCCACTACTACCACCTTAATCCAGGTCCTCATCTTCCGATACCTTTATGTCTGATGTCTGAGTCCCTTAGTTGGTCTTTTGACTATAGTTTGTCTCTCCTCCAATCCATCATACACACCACAGGCATATTAATCTCCCCAAAACATGACTCTGGGGAAGCCATGTCTCTGCTAAAAAACTTCCTGTGCCTACAGAATAAAATTCAAACAATCTTAACACAAAGTATCTCAAACTCTCTGACTACCAGTGATTGACACATAGTAGGTGCTTTAAAAATGGTTCTTGACTTGACTACATCAATTCTTCACTCCATCTTCTCCTGGAATCAAAGCTATGTATTCCTGCTTCTCTGCCCTTCTTCATGTAAGTTTTTCTCATGTAATTTCCTCCCTATTTATCCTTTCCTATGTATTTCACTCTAATATTTCTTTCCCTTTTCTAAATTCCCTCTCTACTTCTCTCTATTGAAATCTTAACATTCCTTCAAAGCTCCATAAAGCCTTCTCTGAGTACCTTACCTCACAGTAACTTCTCCCTCTGGATTTCTATTACATAGAAATGTAGTATTTGCTGTTCACCCAGCACTTATCCCATATTATCTTGTATTACTCATTATCATTTTTTGTGTGTATATTCTGCCTACTAGATTGCAAGCTCCTTATGGGCAGGGATCATGGTTTTTCACTCCAGCTTGTATCACAATATTTTGCTCATAGTGGGCAGTTAATAAATATTTGTGGGTCAACTGATTGGTAATGTTTTTGGATTCAAGCAGCATGGCATTGTGAAAAGAGTATTAGGAGTTAATATATATTTTATTCTATTTCTGGTTCTGCTGCTAACCAGTCGTGCATCTTGGGATAGTCACACAACCTCAGTCTCCTCATCTATAAACTAGAGATAATAGCATGTCTTGCCTACAATACATGTTGTAAGGAACAAATAAAGTAGCAGATTTCAAACATTTTGTAAGGTAGTAGTAATCTTTGTCCCTCTCTTTGAGATCTGTCTAGTTGGTTTTCACCAATGAAAACCAAGACCTTCTCTGAGGTCTTGGTCCTCATACTGATGAGGAAGAAGATAGGTCATGTATCTGGAAAAAACTTTGCTCTTTTAACATTATCTTCCAGTACTGGTGGTAATAGGGCAGTGAGGAAGAAATCAACCATAGGTTGACCTACTACTGCCTGCTTTGTGTTGAGGTCAGCAGCCTTGCTCAGATATCAGTTTTAATGAAAGTATTTCTGGAATTATAAGTGTTGTGCTTTTTTGTTTGTTTTCCAGTCTTGGCCTCGAGTCTATCCAGTCTCTATGGAATATACTATTCTCACTCTCTGTGAAGAAGGATCTTTTTATTGATGAGTGTGGGTCACAGCTAAGGAGGTGATTTTCAAGGATGGCTGTCAATCAGCTACTATACTAGCTCATTTCTTTGAGTCTAAGTGAGTGTGAGGTTGAAGCAGAGGTTTTTGCATTTAGTCTTGTTTATCAAACTTCTGTCTTAATCCCAGCTTATTTCTCTCTTTCAAGGTCTGGTTGTTCAAGTATTGGCTTCCCTGTATCTCATTTAGTACCCAGGATACTCTCTCCACAGTATTCTGGTATACTTTCTGTGGAAGACCCACAGAGCAATGTTATGGAAAATCTGGCTGGCATTGGAGGGTCTATTTTCTGGATTCCAGAACGACATTTGTCTTTATAGAGATAGAAAAGCACTGGGCTCTAGAAGATGAACTGGTTTTTAAATCTCTGCCTGTTCTTGAGACATATATATATATATATATATGTCTACTTGTTCTTGAGACATACATATGTCTTCATATATATATATATATATATATGTGTGTGTGTGTGTGTGTGTGTGTGTGTGTATGAATTTTTCAAGGAGGTAACCCCAGTGCTGTCATGATGCTCAGGATTGTTTGTGTCTCCCAACTTTCGTCATGAAGTCAGCATAGCCTAAGCATTCCCAGGATATTTCTCAAATTTCATTTTAAAAATTCATTTTGTAATATGTAGGCCCATATACAAACAGTTTCTAATAAACTTACTAGAGTAAGCCTTCTAGGAGTAAGATATTACTAGAGATAAATATCAGCAAATGAAGTCAAGGCAACTATTTATCATATGCCTTTTATGTGCCAAACTCTGTGTTTTGTGTTTGGTATGTGAAGAAATGCAAAAAAACCCCACATTTTCCCTTCAAGAAATTATTCATTGACTTTTTCTATTTTTTTTTTCTATTTCCTTCTGAGGTCTGGGAAGCAAATCCAAAAGGGCTGGGTGTAAGAAAATTTGTAGCTCTCAAAACTTTCATTAATAAAAGAGACAGCAAATCAATAAATTGGGAATATAATTCAAAAAGTGGAAAACCAACAAATTTAACATTCCCATTAAACATTAAAAAAAGAAAGAAAAAAAAAAGATGGATCTCCCAAAACCCTGTTGCATGCTCTGACCTGCTGCAGATGGGTCTCACCAACTTTGGCCAGACACAATCCATTTAAAATAAGTTTTTTTGTCTTTTTTTTTTTCTATATCACCACAGTTTCCCCCTATATTCCTCTCTGACCCCTCCCAGAGAGCTGTCCCATATAACAAAAAGTATTTTAAAGACAAAAAATACAAATAAGAGGAAAATGATCAACATAATCGATAAATATATTGAAAAAGCCTGAAAATATGTGAAATGTGCAATGCTTGCGGAGATCGCACTTTTGCAAAGTGCTAGGTTGGGCGTGTCTTGTCACATCTCTTCTTTTGAGTCACGCTTCTTTCTAATGATTGTGCAGCTTTTTTGGTGGTTCTTTCTGTTTACATTGTTGCATATTATTTTGGTGTGTCCGATTACTTTATTCTGTATCAGTTTGTATAGACCTGTCCATGCTGCTCTATATTTATCGCATTCATCATTTCCTACAACACAACAATATTTCATTACATTCACATACTATGATTTATGTAACTATTCCTCAATTGACGGGCATTTCCTTTGCTTCCAATTCTTTTCTTTTTTTTTAAATTAATATTTATTTATTTATTTATTAGTTTTCAACATTCATTTCCACAAGATTTTGAATTACAAATTTTCTCCTCATCTTTCCCCTACCCCCCTACCTCAAGATAGCACGCGAGCCTATTGAATACCCTTTCCTCCAATATTCTCTTTTATATCCTCCCCCACCCCCCCCAACTTTCTAGTAGGGCAAGATGGATTTCTATACCCCAGTGCCTGTATATCTTATTTCCTAGTTGCATGTAAAAAAATAATTATATATATATATATATATATATATATATATTTAACATTTGATTTTAAAACTTTGATTTCCAGATTCTTTCCCTTCTTCCCTCCTTACCCACCCCCACTGGGAAGACAAACAATTCAATATAGGTTGTACATGTATAGTTATGCAAAACGTTTCCATAGTTGTTTTATTGTGAAAGACTAACTATATTACCCTCCATCCTATCCCACTTTCACTTATTCTATTTTCTACTTTGACTCTGTCCCTTTTCAAAAGTGATTGCTTCTAACTACCCTCTCCCTCAATCTACCCTCCTTTCTATCATCCCTCCCTCTTATCCCCTTCCCCCCTACTTTCCTGTAGGTTAAGATACCTGATTAAGTGTATGTTATTCCCTTCTTAAGACAAATTCAATGAGAGGAAGGTGGACCTTTTACCTTTCTGCTCTTCCCCTCCATTGTAACAGTTTTTTTCTTACCTCTTTTATATGAGGTTATTTACCCTATTCTATCTCTCCCTTTCTCCTCCTCCCATTAAAGTCCTCTCTCACCTCTTAATTTTATTTTTTAAATATAATCCCTTCCTATTCAACTGATCCTGTGCCATTTCTATGTATATATGTACACACATATACACACTCACATATGTATTTATACACACATTCACTCTCCTATACATGCATGTATGTATGCATACATATATATTCCCTTCAACTATCCTCATACTGAGAAAAGTCCCAGGAGTTACAATCATCATTTTTCCATGTAGGAATGCAAATAGTTCAACTTTAAGAAGTTCCTTATGATTTCTTTTTCCTGTTTACCTTTGCATGCTTCTCTTGCTTCTATTATCTGAAAGTCAAATTTTCTGTTCAGCTCTGATTTTTCATCAAGAATACTTGAAAGTCCTCTATTTCACTGAATGACCATATTTTCCCTTGAAGCATTTTACTCAGTTTTGTTGGACAGGTGATTCTTGGTTTTAATCCTAGCTCCTGACCTCCAAAATATCATATTCCAAGCCCTTCAATTCCTTAATGTAGAATCTGCTAGATCTTGTGTTATCCTGATTGTGTTTCCACAAAACTCAAAGTGTTTCTTCCTGACAGCTTGTAATATTTTCTCTTTGACCTGGGAACTCTGGGATTTGGATATGATATTCCTAAGAGTTTTCTCTTTGGTATCTTTTTCAAGAATCAATCAGTGAATTCTTTTAATTTCTATTTTGCCCTCTGGTTCTAGAATATCAGGGAAATTTTCCTGGAGAATTTCTTGAAGGATTATTTCTAGGCTCTTTTTTATATCATGGCTTTCAGGTAGTCCAATAATTTTTAAATTATCTCTCCTGGATCTATTTTCCAGGTCAGTGGTTTTTCCAATGAGATATTTCACATTGCCTTCTATTTTTTCATTTGTTTGGATCTGTTTTACAGTATCTTGATTTCTCATAAATTCATTCACTTCCAATTGTTCCAATATAATTTTGAAGGAATTGGGTTTTTTCAGTGAATTTTTGAAATTCTTTTTCCATTTGGCAAATTCATCTTTTTAAGGCATTCTTCTCCTCATTGGCTTTTTGGGTCTCTTTTGTCCTTTGAGTTAGTCTATTTTTAAGCTGTTATTTTCTTCAGTATTTTTTTGGGTCTCTTTTAGCAGGCTGTTGACTCGCTTTTCATTATTTTATTTCATCATTCTCATTTCTCTTCCCAATTTTTCCTCCACTTCTCTTACTTGATTTTCAAAATCCTTCTTGAGCTCCTCCATGGCCTGTAAGCAGTTCATATTTTTCTTGGAAGCTTTTGATCCAGGCATTTTGACTTTGTTGTCTTCTTCTAGTTCGATGTTTTGATCCTTTTTGTCCCCCCAAAAAAGACTCTATGGACTGATTGTGCTTTCTCTGCTTACTCATCTTGCCATCCAATTATTTGACTTTTGAGCTTCTTGCCATGGTAGAACTCTACTTCCAGAGTGGAGAGCTGCACCCCAAGTTGCTGGTGTTTTCACAGTTGTCAGAGCTATGAGGAGGGTGCCCTCTCTATAGCCACCACAAGCTCTGGCAGCTAGCGTTCCTCACCCCAGGACCACCACCTAAGACTGTGACCCAGATCCAAGCAGGTCAAAGCAAGAATGATTATCCTCTGAATGATCCCTTGGTCCCCCTAAGATCTGCAGGCCAGGAACTCTGGAGACAGCCACATGGCAGCAACTGCAGCCACTTCACCTTTGCCACCTCTTGCCCCATGGGCCAGAGCCAGACCCTGCTTTTTCATCACTCAGTTCCAACAGAGTTCCCTACTGACCTTTTACTTTTTCTTTGATGTTTATGGGTTGAGAAGTTTGGAGACTGCCATAGCTGCCGGTGATTCATTCTCCTGAAGTCTGCTCTGGCTGGTCTGTGGCACTGGTTGGGGTCACCCCAAGTCTGGGCCCATGCAGCTCACGCAGGACTGACTTGGCTCAGCTCCCAGTCTGGTGCTATAGACCCTTCCTGTTGGCCTGCCAGGCTGTCTTCAGCGGGAGATTTGTTTCTCTCTGTCACTTTGTGGGTTTTGTATCTCTAAAATTTGTTCAGTCATATTTTACAGGTATTGGAGGTGGATGGTATGGGAGCTTAAGTAAGTTCCTGCTTTTACTCTGCCATTTTGGCTCCATCCCCTTCCAATTCTTTTCTACCAAAGAAAGGCTGCTATAAAGATTTTGGTGTATGTATGGGTTTTCTTCTTATCAATGGCCTCCTTGTGGTATAAGTCTACTAATGGAACTCTTGAGTCAAAGGGTATGGACAGTTTAGTCAGTTTATTTGCATAACTTATAAATGCTTTCCCAAACAGCTTCCAAAACAGTACTGATTCACACCTCTGCCAACAATGCACCAGTGTGTTTACCTTCCCCAAGCCCCTCTAACATTAACTATTTCTATCTTTTGCCAACTTTGCCAATTTGCAGGATGTAAGGTTAAACCATAGGGGACATAACCCATTATTGCTTATAGGGAATGTCTTGGAACATTTTAAAGAGAACTCTTATGGTTTCCTATATTTGAAACAAGGAAGTAATCTTCAGACAGCAAGAATCACTAGTGCTTATCTTGGTCACTACTTTTTCTTTATTTTGCTACTTCAGCAGTTGACATGGGATATCAGAGACGTGGCTACTCCTTTCTAGTCCAGTCCATCCAATCTAGTCTAATCCATCCATGCTTTTTCTTCCTATAAGACTCTTATCTGTGCTTCTTCTTTGAAATATTTTTGTTAATTACAACAGAGAAAATAAAATCAACACCATATTTGAAACTAACTCTTTCCCAAAAGTGGGAAAATGGATCAGTCCAGTATACCAACTCTGTTCTAATGGAGTAAAGACCTATCAGCTAATTCACACACTAAGACTTTCCTCATTCTATTCATTCATTGGAGAGAAAAACCAAGAGGGACTAAATCTTTCTAGACAGATTAGATTTCTAAATAAGTCACACACTCTTTCCTTCTAAAAATGAAGACTTGGTTGGGAATATATGAATGACAAAGCAAGGAGGTGAGAGAGGTAGAATTAAATATCCCGGCTTAAGTTCCCTAAGGGGCACTGATTCTATAATAATTCTAAATTTACAGGTATATGTTGAATGTGCACTATGTAGATACTCATCACTGTAGGAGAAACTGTACCCACATGCAAAGGAAATAAAAGAGATGATGCCTGTCTTCAAAGAACTTACAGTCAAGGCAGGAAGTAAAGCCAATGCAGTTGAAACAAAGGACTACTAAATGACAGCATAGAGTTTAAAGTAAAATGACTGGTTCAAAGCATAAGTACTCGAGCAATTTGGCTCAAGGGAGACAAAAACCTTTAGTATTTGGAAATTCTTTTAAGTCTCTCCTGATGCTGTTTAAGCTTGTGTTGGCCAGCTCCCAACCTTCTTGCAGGCCTGGTGGCCACAGAGTTTTATCAGTCCAAGCTAAGTTGTATGACAGCTGCATGTAGGCTGATAGAACTGAGATTGGCTGAGCCAAGAAGAGGATGGCCAAATAGGCAAGATCCACAACCTTTTGTTTTTAAAACCTCCACAAGAATTCCAAAGGACTCTTGGTGGAAAATGCTATCTACCTCCAGTGTGACAATTGATGAAGTCTAGCACAGAATGAAGCATAATTTTTTCACTTTGTTTTTCTCTTTTGGTGTGGCTAATATGAAAATGTTTTCAGGATTTCACATGTATAATTGATATATTGTTTGCTTCCTCACTGAGTGGGGGAAAGGTAGGAGGGAGGGAGGGAATTTGGAACTCAAGTCTTTTTTTAATTTTTAAAATTAAAAAAAATTGTTTATTTACTTTTTGTTTATAACATTCAGTTCCACAATCCCTTGATGGAACTCAGTTTCTTAAAAAAAAATGAACATTAAAATTAAATAAATGAAAATTTGAAAAACAAAACAGAAATCCTCCACGAGAGAATGCTCTTTGTGACTTCTAGTCATGTCCCTCTTTGTTCCAACTTCTTCCCCTCTTCCTCTGCCCTCCCAATCCAATCTACCATTTATTTTCTTTACTAAATGTTCAAGGCATTCCCAAGACACATACACAAAAAACACTAGTCATACTAGATCCATGCTGAAAGGAATGATGCCACTCCATGTCAGCAGGTTAAGAGGGTCATGCTAGAGGATCACATTCCCCTCACCTTCAACCATGAGGCCCCAAGAAACAGACTTGGAGTTTTGGTCTTGTTAACATTTACATAGGGCTTTGTATTTACACTCTATTCTGGTGTGATGAGGTAAAAAATCCACCTAAATATCCAAGTGACTATGGGCAAATCACTTTTACCTCATCTCCTCTACAGTTTTTTGACCTAGGAGCTCTGGAATTTGACTGTAATGTTCCTGGGAGTTTTCATTTTGGGATCTCTTTCAGGAGGTTATTGGTGGATTCATTAGATTTCTATTTTGCAGAATATCTTGATCTAAGCTATCAGGATAGTTTTCCTGTATAATTTCTTGAATTTTTTTATAAAGACATCATATAGCCAGGCTCATCAATGTGTAGGCTCTTTTTTTAGTCATGGCTTTCAGGTAGTCCAATAATTTTTAAACTAAATCTCCTTGATCTATTTTCCAACTTGTATTTCTGATGAGACATTTTGCATTTTCTTCAATTTTTTATTCTTGTAAGTTATTTTTATTGTTTCTTTTTTTAATTGTTTCTTGATGTCTCATGCAGGCATTAGCTTCCACTTGCCAAAATCTAATTTTTAAGGAATTATTTTCTTCAGTGAGCTATATTCCATGTGGTTTATTTTGCTTTTTAAATTTTTGTTCTTCTTGTACCATTAGGCCAATTATGTTTTTAAGATGCAAGTTTCTTCAGTATTTTTTGAGTGCCTTTTACCACTTTTCATAATTTTCTTGCATCAGTCATTTCCTTTCCCAATTTTTCCTCCACCATTCTTCTCTCTTCCTTTAACTCTTCCAGGAATTATTGAAGGGCTTGGATACAATTATAATTTTTCTTCAAGACTTTGCTTGTAGCTGTTTTCATATTCTTTTCTTATGAGTTTATGTCTTGGTCTTTCCTGTTACTGTAGTAGTTTTTTTTTTACAGTCAAGTTCTTTGTTGTTGTTTGCTCATTTTTTTCCTAACTTATTTATTGACTTTGAACTTTATGTGAAAGTTAGGCTTTGCTCACCTTGTTGTGCGGAGTCACTGTCCCAAGCTTCAGACTTTATTTTGCTGTTGTTTTCGGGGGTAGTTCTGAGGATCTGCAAGTTCCCAGTGCTAAAAAGGTGCTCTGATCCAAGAAGAGGTGTGGATATTGCTCTCCTGGTCTGCACTATGGTTTTTTATGTAGGAATGGTCTCTGTTTTCCTGTAGCCACAAATGCTAGCACTTCTTTTGACCTTAGTATTGTGACCAGGGCCTCTATTCCCTTGAGACCAACAAAAAGCACTCCTCTCCACCCAGGAACTGGTACCTAGAATTGCTTATGGGCAATAGAGCTGCCAATCAGTACCAGCTGCACTCAGTACCAGCTCCTGTAATCTCTTTCTGAACAGTTTGTCTGCTTTCCCCTCCCCCCCACCCTCTGAGAGCTCCCAAAGTTATTCTTTTTTTTTTTATTATTCTCGAAAACTTTATTTTTATCATAGGTGGAATGGGGACACAGCAAGTTAGATGATTCCAATTTTCTTGGCAACATCTAAAGTATCATAGTCTGGAGCAAGATGGACATAGGCCTTCTTCCCTCCATCAGGCTGGATCAGTGTGTTGACCTTGGCCACGTCGATGTCATACAGCTTCTTTACGGCCTGCTTGATCTGATGCTTGTTGGCCTTGACGTCCACAATGAAGACTAGGGTATTATTGTCCTCAATCTTCTTCATAGCAGACTCAGTGGTCAAGGGAAACTTAATGATGGCATAGTGATCAAGCTTGTTTCTGTGAGGCGCACTCTTCCAAGGGTATTTGGGCTGCCTTCGAAGTCTCAGTGTTTTGGATTGCCGGAAGGTGGGGGATGTTCCGATCTTCTTCTTTTTGTGGCTATGGACACCCTTCAGCACTGCCTTCTTGGCCTTCAAGGCCTTGGACTTGACTTCTGTCTTGGGGGGCACAACAGTTTCCTTCTTCATCTTCAGCGCCATGTTGGGGGAAAGGCTCCCAAAGTTATTCTTGCCACCACTGTTGCAGCCACTTCCAAGGACCACCATTGGTATTGCTTTTGCATTTGCTCTGGCCCTGAGCCCACATGGGAGTAACAGATCTTTCCTGTTGATATCCTAAATTGTTTTAGGTCAGATAATCTCACATTGACTTCTTATTGGCTCTACCACTCCAAAGTTTGATTTGAGGAGTTATTTTAAAGGTGTTTGGAGGGGAATGTTGGGAGAGTTCATCTGGGTTGCTGCCTCTGCTCCACCATCTTGACTCTGCCCCCTCACCTCTATTTGAAAAACTGAGTTGTGTGTGTGTCTGTGTGTGTATCAACTACTGCATAGGGTTTATTGTGAGGAAAGAGCTTACTAAAGTTTAAATGTTATAGAAACATGTAATTATCATAGGATATATACACATACACATATATAATTTTTTTTAATTGCATCTATGATTTTACCAATGAAGGGACTCCTGGTAAAGAATTTATTCTACCACTACAGAGCAGTACTTTATCTGCTAAATTTCAAATAAGTTAGTCTCAAGAGGATTTTCTAGGGGCATTGAAAGAGTAAATGACTCACCCATGATCACATAGCTAATATGTGTTAGAAATGGGGTTTGACCCCAAATATTTCTGACTCCAACACCAATTCTATCCAGTAAGCCATACTGTCTCTCTAAAATTACTTTCAATTAAAATTATCATTATTTGTACCTATGTATATACTTGTATGTATGTATGTGTATACAACAACCGCATCACTTCCATCATCCTTATTCCTAGTCTTCCATGTGGTTGGTAATAACAGAAGTTTTGTAAACCAGCTTTGAAGGGAATGACTCAGGCCCAATTCCTAACCGTATTCTGTGTGTAGGGCTGCCCAGTCCAAATTCTGAGCTGTCACCTGCAGTAGTTTGGCCCTTTAGTCCATTAGCAGGAGTTGGAAGGAACGTGTTTCCAGTCACAGAGCTCAGAGATTGAATCCTATATGCTTTGTCTCTCCTGTTGGCTGCAGCTGGCCCTGGGGTTTGAACCTTTGTGGGTGCTGGCTGGTGTTAGGGAGAGGGCAGGCAGGAAGAGTGCGGTCTCACTGTTCCAGACATGATTAATGCTCTGATACTATCTTGATGGCTTTAGGAGACACCCCTGCGTGGACTGGGATGCTACTGGTTGACATAAAAATGATATATTTTTTCAATCTATTTCATGGTGGCAGTAATTCAGACAAGGAAATGTCTTTGCCTTCTATTGGAGCTTTCTGCCGTTAAGAAGAAAAAAAATCACGGGATATTATGGAGAGAATTTTCGACAGGACTTAATACATTAGTAACTGGGAGCTTAGAAAATGAAACACTCTATAAATTTCTGATATTGAACATATGGCCTTTTCTCCCTCCAGAGCAGTAACGATTATCTCCCCTCCAGAAGCCACAGAGCCAATGTGTGCTACATTGAGGTAGAAAACAGCTGGATGAAGCATTTTAAAAAACATATTATTTTTTAAGTGTTACACTGTTCTTCTGATTTTTCTCCAAAGAACAGACATATTCCTTGGTTTTCTTGATCTATTGTCCATTTTCCCAGCCTACCTGAATCTTCAGTAAGGATGGAATCAAGCCAAGGGTTCAGATCACACCCAGAGGTTTACAATACTTTACCCCTACCCACCCCTAGTTCTTAGATATTCCCAAATTCCCTATGTGACAACTAGCTCAATGTGGCCCAATATCTCCTGCTCCAACTGCTGTCCAGCTATTTTCCCTGCTGAAGTAAAGTCAGAAAATAAAATTTGAATTTATCTGCCCATTGCAATCACCCAACCAATAGGAATTTATTAAGTGCTTATTATGCAGCAGGCAAAATATAAATGCAAAAGTGAGTCAGTCCCTGCCCTCAAGAAGTTTACTTTCCTCTCAACCATCAAAGGCTGGGGGATGGGTCTGTCCTGAATTCTGATATGCATGATAAGCAAACCTGAGCAAAACTGGGATTTAAAGAAAATTGTCATCACATTTGATGTTGTGGTCAATATCTACTTGAAGTTCTGATATATCAGGATAAAAAATCAATCAATTAATAAAAACATTTACTAAGCACCTACTATGTGTAGAGCACTATAAGTGCTGGGGACATGAAAAAAAGCAAAAAGTGTGCCTGCCCTCAAGGAACTTACAAGCGAATGAAGGAGCTTACAACCTAATAAAGATCAAAGGCTAGGATGTCAGAAGGAACTCCTCAAATATTGGAGCAAACTCTTCTTAGGTACTTAATACACAGACCTACACATAATCTCTGGTAGTACAAGACATTTTACACACATAGAGAACCATCACTTAAACCCTGACTCTGTTCTAACGTCAATGCTTTTAAAAGTAGGGTCTGTGACAACCCCTTAAAGGTTACAGAGAAGTTGAGGGAAGGAGAATATTGGAGATGTGGATCACTTAACAACTCTTTGATGATAGAGGTTCTAGGTCGTTAGAACAATGCCATGCTCTCATTCATTATACTGTGACTGTCAAGTCAACACTGTCCTAAGTACTGACTAAAGGACATTCAATAATGATTTTCTCTTGCCTACCAGATCAAGCCTAAACTTACTGTGTCATTTAAGATCATCCAACAACTGGCCATACTCTACCTATCTAACCTTAAGTGCCATCCCTTCCCCTCCCCTCCAAAAAAATGAGCCAGGTTATTTTCCTCATCATAACCAACATATGCCATACTCATTCTGACCTCCATACCTTGACTCCTGTTGTCTCCATGACAGAATTGCCACCCCCTGTCATTCCTAACTAGACAAAGATTTCCAGTTCTTAATGACCCAGTTCAAGTATCACTTCTTCTATGAGACATCTCCAAATGCTCCTAGGCACAATGATCTCCCTCATCCTTATCTTCTACCAGGCTTATTATCTGCACTACTTATTTTTACCATACCCACATATTGTCTTCCATTGTTATATAAGTAGTTAATGTGTATCTTATTTAAAAAGGCAAATTCTTAAAAGCAAGAACCATGATCTACAATTCATCTAGCATAGGGCTGGGGACATGGTAGGCAGCATAACAATAACAACAACAATAATAAGCACTATACAAATGTAATCTCAGTTGATCTTCACAACAAACCCAGGAGGCAGGTGTTATTTTTATCCCTGTTTTGAAGATGAGGAAACTGAAGCAGACACAGACTAAATAATTTGTCAAGTATTACACAACTAGTAAGTATATGAGGCCACATTTGAACTCAAGTCTTCCTGACTCAAGGTTCAATGCTCTATCCTTTGCACCACCTGCATGCCACTTAATAAGGACTTAGTGAATACATGAAGAAGTAAATGAATTCAATAAATCTTTGATACTTATTGTGTATTTACCCTTTGTAAAACAAAATGCTAGGCATCCTGGGGAATTCAGATAAGAAATAAAATACTGTAATTGAGCTCTGTGGATCAAAAGATGGAGAAGTATGTTTTTTCCCCTCACATATTGAAGGGAAGTAGAGCCTTCAATGGAATAGGTAACGGTCATGCTTGGAGCTATTCCATCAAGAAAAACTCTATCTATCTATCTATCCAGAATAGCCTTCAATTGACTACAAGAAATCCTATAGGCTCCCAAAATAAAAATTCTAGAAGATTAAACCTATCAAGAAATCCAGGATTATGGGGTGGCTAGGTGACACAGTGAATAGAGCACTGGCCTTGGAGTCAGGAGGACCTGAGTTCAAATTTGGACTCAGACACTTAACACAAAAGCTAGCCGTGTGACCTTGGGCAAGTCACTTAACCCCAATTGTCCTCCAAAAAGAAATCCAGGATCCATGCCCCCAGTCTAAGTGATTAAGAACCAAGGGCAACCTTAGAGTGAAGTTTATGGGCATTGTATCCATTACCCAATTGCTTTTACACTGTCAAATCCCTACCTTCCATAGCCAGAGACTCTGCTCCAGAGAAATGGGGCCCTTTGCATTTTCAGGGGGTAGGGAGATAATTGTCAACTTTAAGCCAATTCCTTTTAGAAGTCATGCCTCAGCTCTAAGGCTTCCTTGCCCCATTGGGTATCTGCTCATTCATTCCCCATCCAACCACCCAAGTGTTCAGGGAGCATCACAGGGGAACAGAGCAATTTGTTGATCATTCCATTCTGACTGCAGTGAAGGCTCTGCATTGTTCTCCTGAGAGCTCATGCTTATCAGCTATTGTTTTGCTTCTGAAAAAGAAAAAGGAAAGGAAGACTGTGATGGGAGTGATTGACTGAGCCAGTACAGATTCTTTCTGAGCCAGGGAAGTTAATCTAACAGCTTATTCACAGGAGTTCTTCTGGATAATGAAGTAAACACACACTCCACCAAAGCTTCAGTATCTCATGGGGGAGAGTGGGGAGGGGGAGAAGAAAAGCCAACTGTGATTGTTAATGCCCATGATTAGATGGCTATGGGTCTAGCCAATATGTTTCAGGTCCTAAGTAAAACTATGAGAACATAAGAAGTGAAGGAGGAAAGAAGGGGGTGGGGGTTAGAACCAGGGGCATTAGAGAGTTTATGTTTCTCTTTTCTTTTTAAAAGTTTTATTGATATCATTAAAAAAAAATTAGAGCCACTTCCTAATGATCCTCCTCCAAACTGTAATAAATAAGGACAGTCAATGCCCCAAAATAACAATAAACACATTAGTCATGTCTGCAAATGTATATTTTATTCCACACCTGTAGTTCACCACTTCTCTGTCAAGAGAAGAGAGGAATGTTTCACCATTAATGCTCTGAAGGTGTGAGCAGTCATTGTATTGGTCAAAGTTATGATCTAAGTCTTTCAGTGTTATTTCCCTTTACATTATTGTCAGACTAATGTTTCTCTGAGATCCAATGCTCATGAGAGATGGGAAGACCTTGTAGAGGCTCCCATCCAAGATAAGAATTTGTGGCTCCTGATATAAAAGCCATAAGGAAGGAAAGCTCCTTGAAGGTAAGAATGGTACCTCACACTTTCCATGAATATCCAGCAGAGCCCAGCACAGACATAAGGAAACTGAAGCGATTGAGGGTGTTTAGCCTAGAGAAGGAGTAGGAGTCACATGATCGCTGTCTTCAAGGGTTTGAAAAGTGGTCATATGCAAGAAGAATGAAAAGGTTCTATTTGGCTCAGAAGGACCAGCCTACAGCTAATGGATAGAAAGTATATGAAAGTAAATTTTATCCCACTCTAAGGAATAACTTTCTATCAGTGCATTCATGCACTGATATAGTATGATTTCTTCATAGTGCCATCAGAGTTCTCTATGATGGTTGAACTGGTGGAGAGCTGTCCAAAAATGAAATAGGCTGTACTGGTAAGGAATGAGTTTTCTAATATCACTAGTGTTCAAGAGGAAGTGGGATGATCACTTGTAAGTGCCAAAGAGAGTTAGGTTGAATGTCCTCTAAGGACCCTAAAATTCTATAATTCTACAAATGTAACAAATATTCACTCTGAGGAAGCAGTTAAGAAATAGTTAAGATGAGGTGTATTCAACAAATTTTCATAGTACCATGCCTGGCATTTAGTAGGTGTTTAATAAATGCTTGTTGACTGACAGAGTAGAGCAAGAGGAAATAGGAAAAAAAATATGCAGTATCACAAATTAAAGTAAAACATAAGGTGTTTTCTGACAGTGATGAAAAGTGAAGCAGTTAGATGGTATAGTATATAAAGCGCTGGATTTGGAATCAGGAAGACCTGAGTTCAAAGCCTGACTTAGACACTTACTAGCTGTGTGACCCTGAGCAAATCACTCAATTGCTGTCTGCCTCAATTTCCCCATCTGTAAAATGGGGATAATAATAGAACCTACCTGCCAGGGTTGTCATGGGGATCAAATGAGATAATATTTGTGGCTGACTTTACAAAGCTTAAAGCAATATAGAAATGCTAGCTATATAAAACCCTGGAATTAGGTGAATGAGGAAGGTTGTTGAATCTCTTTATCAGAAGACCTTTACAAACCAGACTAAGGCAAATACTAACACCCCCATTTTGAAGATGAGAAAATTTAGGTTCAGAGAAATAAATCTGGAAAGAGGTACCTAGTGGAAGGCTACAGGATTCTGTCCTTGGTCTGTTCTGGGTTAACATTTATCAGTGACTTAGATGAAGACCTAGATGGTATGATCAATAAATTTGTGGATAATATGAAATTGGAAGAGAGAAATTGTTGTATGATAGAACTGAGATAAAACATGATCTTGATAAGCTGCAATAGTGATATTAATGTAAAATCCTACATGGTTTCAAAAAATCAAATGCACAAGTCAGAATGAGGAAAAATAACTTGGAGTTTTAGTGAAACTGCAAGTTTAATTAGAGTCTGGAGCATAATGTGACAGCCAAAAAACTTAATGTGGTGTTAGGCAGTGTTAGTATGTAGCAATATAGTCTTTCTGTACTGAGTCCTTGGTGGTTCCCCCCTGGAATGTCTTATTCTGGGCACCACATTGGTATGGGGCACATGCAGAGAAGAACTACTGGAATGATTAGGAGACTTTAAACTAGGCTATAAAAGTATCAATTGGAGGAGCTGGGAATGCTAAGTCCATGGAAAAAACCTCTGGGACACATGAATCCTTCAAGTATTAAAAGGATTGTTATGTAGGAAAAGGATTGAACTTAACTCTTTAGTCCCAGGTGGCAGACTTAGGTGCAATGAGTAAAAATTACAAGGAAGCACATTTTAGCTCAATGTAAAAAAATTCTTAACAATTGAGATTCATGGAGACCTATGGTCTCTAAAGAATTAAAATAGGGGATCACTCAAAGGACATCAAGAGGGGAATGGTGGAAGTAAGTAGACTACAGCACATTGCCTTCCAAGAATGTACCAGAGAAGCAACATAAAGGATGTTATCAAAGGCAAAGTTGGAAAACCTAGACTGATCATGTAGCAGTCATGATATAAAGCTAAGAAACATTGGTATCTATGAAATATTGAGAGGATTAGAAGAAGACCCCCATCAAGTTGAGTGAACCCCAGGTGCAGAACTAATTCCTGAGAAGGAATAGATGGCTTGTGATCTGAAATGTTATAGGGACTACCCAAATCAGTGCGATGATTGATTCATGGAAGGACTGAAGAGAGACTCTTCAAAAATGGAAAGGGGTGCCTTGAAAGAGTGCTGAATTCTCTTTTGAGTTCTTCAAGTAAAAATTAAATGGCTACCTGTTGGGGATGCTTCAGATTGGTTTTATGCTTGGGTAGAGGATGGATCCAAGATTCCTCCCAATGATGCCTCACTCCTGATTCTCCACTTTCTGAATGGGTAAGAGGTAGTCTTGCATAGAGGTAGGGGGATGAACTTTATGGTGCCCACAAATACTATCTCAAACACACAAATTTTCTAACAGAACTGGAGAAAGGGGACAATACATTCTATGAAGAGGCTTTCCATTACACTTGATTTTCATAATTGAACTTTTACATTCTTTTCAGTGTCCCATAAAGATTTTATTTACTCAACTATTCTTATTGAGTACCTACTATGTGCTTAGCCTAGTGCTAGGCAGGGTGGGTAATACAAGAAAAAAAAAAGACAGTCCCCATTCTCTATGAGCTTACAATTTTGTTGAGAAAAGAACTAGCACATATGAAATAGTTAAACAACACAATAAAATATATTATTAAGGCCAGTACAAGATTTGCCACACAACACAGACAATAGGGAAGTACCAGTTAACTTGAAGAAAATGAATTAAAACTCATTTGGGCTCCCCCTGGGAAAAGGATGGAAATTTACAATGCAGATAGAACTGAGATCATTTAAACTAGAGAACAGATGACAAAGGGGGAGGGAAACTTTAGAATAGTTTTCAGGCATTTGAAGATTTATCATATATATTTTATTCATGTCCATTGAAAATTAAAAAAGAAAATAGTCTCTAAAAGTTCCAGGAAAATTTACCAGTACTCTAGCCCATCAAGATGGACTGCTTTCTACTGGGCATGAAAGTCCCTGTGAGGCTTTGGTCTTCATTAAGAAAAGACAATGCTATTAATGATGGACACAATTGACTTGGATCAGTCATCCATTCTGCCTTGTGCAGTTGTCCATAATATCAGGAATCCCTTTCCCCACACTTCTCCTGAACTCCCTGTGAAACCCTGTGGCCTGAGAAGTTGTAATTTCTCAAATGCTGCTGTCCTTCTCTAGGAAATGCATTTAAATTATAACCCTTCTGCCTCTTCTAGTCATAAGATTCTGTATTTAGAATACATTGGTCTCCTGACTTAGAATTATGTCAGAAGTCTGTTTCTGGTAAATTTTCTCAAATCTTTTTAAAGATATATAGCTACCCTTTGCAATTATTACCTCAAAGGACTTCCTTCTCAACAATTCACAGAATTCCCATAGATATTGATCTTCAATTTAAGTATTTGTTGAGTACCTACTATGTGTGTGCCTTAGCCCTGCAATAGGGATCATGGGGGTACATGTGGTTTGTGGAGTCAAAGGACCTGGGTTTGAATATCAAGTTGACTACCTGGTACCTGTGTGGTCTTGAGCAAAACACCCTACCTCTTTGGGTCTCGGTTTCCTCATTCCTACAATGAGGGTGTCAAATTAAATGATGACCAAGATTCCTTTGCGATGGTACCATGCAGATGGTCAGTCCTTACCCTTAAGGAGATTTATAATCTAGTTAGAAAGACAGGTCTTGTATGCATGAAACCATTAGAAAGCAAAATACAAATAATTCATTCAGGGTCTAGGTCTTGTGCCATGTGACACATGGATTCGAAGAAGGGAACTATTTGGTGCAGGGTGCCATATTAAGGGAAACTTCATGGGGGAGGTGGGACCTAAATTAGGATTTGTCCTGGCATAGCCAGGCCCTGGGGTATTTTCTCTGTACTTTGCTACATAAGTTGAGATTTCAAAGTTTTTCTCCTACTCTATGCGCAGCATTTCCTTCTCCCAGAAATCCTGGGACACCTGCTTATAATCATTTGTGTTTCTTTACAATATTGAGGTCAGAGGTATAGCTTCTCTGATAGATAATAGCAGTCAGTTAAGACTAGCAAAAAGCTATTTTGCTTGATGTATTAGCGCCCCATTTTAGAATAATCCTACTACCTTGATTCTTTAGTATTTACAATTTCTGTAAGTACCGATTACATTTTCCAAGTCAAAGTGGGGTAAAATTAGTGCATTGTATCCTGTTGTTGATGCTTTCTGGAATACTCAGTCTTACATGTTTGAACAATGCCATCCCCATGTAATTTTAAAAGGTAAGAGCTTGATTCTTTGAAAAACACTTAGAGGGACAGAGTATTTTACATATATCTCACAAAGGGAAAATGTGTTACGAGGGTATTGGGGCTCATCCAATTGAAGAACAAAATCTACTGAATAGCGGATTATGGGTCTGATTCAGCTAACCTGATGCTGTCAGAGAGAAGGGGGATAGTGGCCTTTGCCCATAGACAAGGTGGTAGTTGTTGGCAGGGGGGGGAAACGGGATGGCGGGGGGAGGTTTCGAATGGACTTAGGGATTCTCTTGAGCCAATCCATAGCTATAATAACCCCACCTGCTCCGAGTTTTGCCTCTAGTCACTGCCAGTGAGGGGCTTTGATGATTTTTAGATAACATGGCTTTGGAGGCTGTCTCCACTCTCTCCCCTCTCTGTCTCATCCTTCACACAGCTGGCATAATAATCTTTCTAATGCCCCTATATGATCACATCACTCCCTTGTTCAAAAAATACCAGTGGCTCCCAATTGCTTACACTATAAAATATAGGCTACTTAGCCTAGAATTCACAGCTGGCCACATTTTGGCTCCAATATACCTTTAAAGTTTATTTTATAGTAGGCAAGCAACAGTTGAGCCAAAGCAGTTCCCCAATCTTATCCTGCTTCCAAGTCCAGAACAAATTCCCTTCACTTCTGCTACAGACATCTTCACCACTCAGCTCAGATGCCACCTTCTCCCTGAAGCCCTCCCTCATCCTTCTTCCTTCTCCCCTAAAGGAGAGGATTTATTTAACTTAGCACATTCTGCACTGTAGTAGAATAATTATTTGCACACCATTAAATGGTGAACTTCCTGAAGGTAAGGATTCAGCCTTTGGTTTTTTCCACCTATATATCCCCAGAGACCCTAAATTCTGCTCAATTGACCTGGAATTTATCACTGCAGTGAAATATATTTTTAAAAATTCACTGTTAAGCTTTGTAGTACTTACTACAAATGCTATAGGAGTTCAGAAAAGAGTTGGAGCAGTCAGTCAGGGAAGAGATAGGCCATGAGCTGGGACTTGAAGAGCTGGGACAGAACCTTTCAGGACAGCAACTCTGATAGCAAGCGTGTGCACGGCAATGGGGAATTGGTGGAGGACTGGGAAGAGATTGTATATATGTGGATATATACATGTATGTATACACACAGACATGTATACATAGAGAAACATGTGTATGTATATAAGTGAGTGGGTGTGTGTATACTCATTTGTGACACCAACGTCACCCTCTGCACCCAGTCATCTTGCCTTTTGTCTTGCTACTGGACTTCGATGACTCTGGAAGAGAGAGTGAGGCTGATGCCTTGGTGTAACTGCCTCCCTTAAATACAATTTGAGTGAGTCAGGACATCACTTCACGATGGTCCTCTTTGACAAGAACAATGAACAACAACACACACATACATAATATCATGCAAGCAGCATATAACCTGTTCCCATATTGCATACAAATCGATGTATAAACATATCACAGCTAATGTTGAACAAGAAGTTGGCATGTACAGTGATTAACACTCCAGGCATTTAACAAATGTTGAATGAACAGGACCATGAATTTAGAGCTGACTGGAATTGCAGTGGTCTTCTAGGGCAAACCCTTCACTCTATAGATGCGGAAGCCAGAGCCCTAGACACATTTGGTAGTAAGTAGCAGAGCTAGGATTTATACCCAGACCCTGTAAATCCAAACCAAATGCTCTTTCCATCATATCCCTCTCTTTCCCTTCTCATAATGAGAGAAGTTGAAGTGTCAGAGGAAGCCAATAAAGGTGATCAGCTATGCATGCCATCAGCCTCCAAAGGAGATACTTCTTTTTTCAATGAACATTGGACAATGCCATAAACTAATTTTGGGCACAAAGGTTGTTATTGAACATTAGTCATGATGTATGAGCGTATGTGTGTGCGTGTGTATCTGTATATATGTATGTATGTATTATGTATGAGAGCGATTGCAGGTCAGACTGGGAAATTCTAGATTATCTTACCTACTCAAAAGGAACTGGGTTTTGAGTGTCAGCACTATGTTGTAATCTCATGCTGGTTTTTCCTATCTTCAGATCCTCCATATGCAGCTTGGAGAGTTAGCCTCCTCTCAGCTGCCAGCAAGCTGAGTCCCCTTCCTATTGAGAGAGAATCCTGCTGTCAGTGCCTCTAAAACTAAACCACAGAGGCAGAAACCATGGGTGCCTGGCTAGCTCAACAGGTCTGCAACTACTCTACTGATGACTGGGAAGAAGAGATCCAAAGAGGCTTTGTCTGTCAGAAATAAGAAGCAGGAAGAATGAATTATGGATGAGTTAGCACCACAAATCAGCAGAGCCGAGGGAGCAGGTGCCTGCCCAACCTTCTCAAGAGAAGCACAAGAACCAGCCGACAACGGGACACTCATTTTTAGACCTGGACAATGCAGGAATTTGTTTTGCCTGACTATACATATTTATTAAACAAGGGTTTTGAAAAGGTGGGGGGAGAAGGCAAGAGGGAGAGAAAATAAACACTTTACAATGGGAAAAATAGTAATTAAAAAAAAGTACGAGCAGACAGTAACTGACAACTGTTTTCTTTTCAAATTGCCATTACCTTTAAAGCCATGGTGTAAGGAAGCTGATACCAAAATTGCAATTCTTTGGGTTTCACTAGAATTTAGGGGCAAAAATTCCTGAGAATAAGGCCCTCTCTTACGTCATCTTTTATGATGATAGTTTCAGCTCCAGTGATAGCACTCAGGACTCACTTTCAAAAATATAATTTTAATGAGGGTTTTTTCAGTGTCCCCTCCCCTACCAGCTCATTGTTTAACCAAAACCTCTCTCCAAAGTTACTAATGATTTCTTTGTCTTTTTTGAGGGAGGAAAGCAGGGTAATTGGGGTTAAGTGACTTGCCCAAAGTGACACAGCTAGTAAGCATTGAGTGTCTGAGGCTGGATTTGAACTCAGGTCCTCCTGACTCCAGGGCCAGTGCTCTATTCACTACACCACCAAGCTAATAATTTCTTGATTGTCAAATCTAAGGGCCTTTTCTCAGTCCTCATCCTCCTTGAGTTCTCTGTAGCCCTTGACACTACTGATCACCCTCTCCCCTTGATATTAGGCTTCTGTGACACTACTCTCTCCTGGTTCTCCTCCTTTCTACTAGACCATTTCTTCTCAGTCTCTTTTGCTGGACTTTCATCCAGGTTACACCCTCTGGCAGTGAGTATCCCACAAGGGTCTGTCTTGAGCCCCCTTCTATTCTCCCTCTATATCATTTCACATGATGATTTCATCAACTCTGTGAATTTAGTTACCATTTGTGTGCTAAGAATTCTTAAATCTACTTACCCAGTCCTATCCTGTCTGCTGACCGCTACTTTCACATCTCCAATTGTCTACTGGACAACTCAAACTGAATGTCCCACAGGCATCTTAAATTTGGCATGCCTCAAACAGAACTCATCTCTCCCCAACAAACCATCTCTCATTTCCAGATCTCTTTGTTACTTTCAAGGACACCACTACCCTCCTCACCATTTAAACTTACAACCAGGGTGTCACCCTCAGCTCCTCCCTTCCTTTCACCTCCCATATCAAATCTATTAGCAAGGTCTGTTGATTTTTATCTTCGTTAACATCTCTCCCATATTGCTCCTTCTCTGTTCTGTCACTACCACCAGCCTTATACTTCTTTCATAAAAAATAAACAGGGAGTTCCCCTGAAAATCAGGGAACACTTTTTGGGTAGATTTGGGCCCACAGGTAGGCAGCTTTTTTTTTTTTCAGAAGTGATATGAGTACAGACTGTCCAGAATAGAGAAAGAATGTAAATATCTCCTCAGTCTCTTTCAACCATGAGTTGATGCTTAAAGTCATGATAAATACTGATCTATAAATATATTTCTGGCTCTTTGAGAGCCTCCAAAACCCACTGGGTTAGTATTTATCATTACAGGTAAACTTTATTTTATGCAGTAAATGTGTTCATGAAAAGCTGTATAAATAAAATACTACTTTAAATGCACAGAGGACCTTGTGGATAATAGTATACTGGTAAATATTTAACAATAAGCTTTCAAAAAATCATAGGCACAACTCATTTTAAAATTTAATCTGCATTATTAACATTTTCCCATTATATTAAGTCTAGATAATTATCAAAATGATCAATCAAACCCTGATTTATAGTATTTGGCAATTTCCAAGGTATAAATGCTCACACTGAAAATTTTACAACTGGCTCCAGCACATCCCTGATTGTGGGTGGGGGAAGGGGACTGAGAAGATATTCTTCATATTAATCACAGCCTCAATTCTTATTTCCCTCTCTCTGGTGTGTCAGTGGTAAGGAGGCTGGCTAATTACTTAGCTAACTTTCAAGCCAAGCTATGTGGACTAAGACCAAAACTCAGTCAAGCTTGGCACAGATTGTGAAATTTACCAGTAGGATCAAATCAGGTGGGCAGAAATAGGGTAGAGCCAATTCAACACAAAATAAATCCTGGGAACCTATAGTATTCTAGATGATAAAGGGGAAGCCAAGAGGACCTTGGGGCAGGGACAGTTTGCACAGTCTCAACTTACTTGAGAGATTTGAAGAATATCTAGCTGATTGTCATGCCAACTAGTAAATTAAGGTGATAGTGCAAAAGAAGACATTTATATTTTCATACGTAGGCAATGAGGAAATTTGTTTTAATCTACTATGCATATTTGTTACCGGAAATTTATTTGTCTGTTCTCTCTCTTTTTTTTCCCCCCAGTGGGGCAGAAAGTGGGAGGGACAGAAAATAGACTTTTCTTAATTTTTTTTTTAATTTTAAAAGAGAGATTGGGGATGATAGAGATGTGGAACGTTCCAAAACGGAATTCATTATCTTTTCCCCCAAATCCATTTCTCTTCTGAATTTCTTCATTACTGTCTGGGGCAATACAGTCATGCAAGTTCATAATCTCAGTGTTATCCTTGACTCTTCATTTACACTCACACCACATAGTCAAACATGGTCATTTCTACCTCCACAATATCCCTCATACGTGTCCCCTTTTCTTCACTCACACAGCCATGATCCTACTTCAGGCTATTATTACCTCTTTCCCAGACCTCTTAATCAGTCTCCCTATCTTAAATCTCTCCCTATGTCTATCCATTCTCCACTTAGATGCTAAACTGATTTTTCTAAAGCATAGGTCTGACCATGCCACCCTCTCTATATTCTCCCCAAACTCCAATGGCTCCCTCTTACTAAAAGATAAGAAACAAACTCCTTTGGTTAGCATTTAACCTCTTAACAACCTGGCTCCCTTTCCCCTTTCCATACTTCTTATATATCACTTTTGGTATCCACCTCTGACCCAACTCTTACCTAAGGTTCCAAGAAGCTGTAGCACGTGAAGTGTTCACATCTTGGCAGATGGGCTAAATCAGGTTGAAGGTAACTGACAGGTCTCAAACCAATCAGTGAGTTAGGGGGATGTCTACCTCAAGCATGTGAAGACTTTCCCTGGTGGAATGGGTAGATGAGAACAATTTCTTCCAATTACCAAGAAGGCGACTGAAGCAGGTGCTATGGAGTGCTAAGAACTTGGTCAGATGTCAAAGATGTCTGACCAAGTCATCCACTGAATCCTAAGCCATCACCGGTAGTCTTGACTTTTGTCTTGCCATCAGACTTTGATGGCTCTAAAAGAGAGTGAGACTTACAACTTTGTGCAACTCTTGCTTCACTTAAACCCAATTCATGCACAAGTCAAAACATCACTAGTGATACCACTAGTCCTCTTCAAAAATGAAAGACAAACAACATCACTCTCCACCCCCCTCCCACACATATACTCTGTGGTCAAACCATCCTGGTCAATTTGCTCACAAGTAACTCTCCATCTCCTGTTTCTTTATCCTTGCAGTAGCTTTTCCTTATGTTTGGCACTCTCTTTTCACATTTGCTCAGAATTCTTGGCTTTCTTCAAGTCTCCACTCAAGTACCACCTTTTGCAGGGGGCCTTTCTGGTCCCCTCAGCTGCTAGCGTCTTCACCTCTAATATTATCATATGTCTACATTGAACATTTCTCACATATACATTCATATGTACATGTTGTCATCCCTTATTAAAGTATAATCTACTTGAGGGCAGGGACTGTTTTCGCTTTTTCTTTGCATCTCTGGCTTTTATCACAGTGCCTGGCATAAAGTAAACTCATTTTTTTTTTGGAGGGGGTAAGGCAGGGCAATTGGGGTTAAGTGACTTGCCCAATGACACAAGGCTAGTGAGTATTAAGTATCTGAGGCTGGATTTGAACTCAGGTCCTCCTGGCTCCAGGACTGGTACTCTATTCACTTCACCACCTAGCCACCCTATAGAGTAAGCTCTTAATAAATTCTTACTGGGGGAGGCCAGGTAGCACAGCGAGTAAGAGCACCGGCTCCAGTGTTGAGAAGACCTGGAGATGGAATCCTGGGCTCAGACACTTAGCACCCACCCAGAAACACCTGGCCATGTAAACTTGAGCAAGTTACTTAACCCCAATTGCTTAGGGGCAGCCAGGTGGCTCAGCGAGTAAGAGCACCGGCTCCAGTGTCAGGATGACCTGGATCAAATCCAGGCTCAGATACTCAGCACCACACCCAGAAATAACTGGCTGTGTAACCTTGAGCAAGTTACTTAACCCCGATTGCTTTAAAAAATAATAAATTCTTACTGACTGATTGATTGAAGAGTATAAATGAAGTGTTTCAGGAAAGACAACAGTCACCGTCACTGTTCATCATCCTCCAAACCACAGGCAGTGAGGGGTTATACTTGGACCATTGGTGCCTATTGCTATATTCCAGTGAAATATAACTGAAATATAAATAGAGACATTAATCCATATATAAAGATCCCTGTGGGCTACATATTGACTTCGTTTTTAAAATGTAGCATCATCTATGTTTTGTTGTATTTTTGCTTATTTTGTTTAAAATTTCCCCATTATATTTTAGTCCCACAAGAGTGTTGTTGGCATACTCTAAACCATGAGCTGTATGTTTGATGCCTCTGCTGTGGACCATAAAGCCTTCTGCATTTATACAGTTTTTCTCCAAATTATCGTCCACCCCCTAGAAAATCATGTATTCCTAAACTCCTTGACCAATCACGGAGGCACTAAGAAGGGGCCCCATCCCTTAAAATACCTCATTCATCTGTTCTGTTGATTCCTGAAATTCTTTTAGCATGGGATAAAACTCTTCATTCAACAAGAAGAAGTCAGGCTTACAATATAAACAAACTCCTGGGAGAGAGAACACAGTAACTTACCCTAAGGTGTAACTGACTGACCTTTAAGACTTTCCTTAGATTTTTGATTAGAGGTTTTGATTAGGGGGAGGTGAGAGAGAGAAAAGGGAGAAACCCTACTGGCTTATTTTCAAGTTACAATCCTGAAATACTAAGCAGTTTTTGGCTTGGCTAAAACAAAAATATCTCATTCAGGCTGGGAAAATGTCAGGATCATTTCTCTTCATGAGGAAGAGTACCAACTTACAGAAGAGTACAGACTTGTTCTATTTTTTGATCAGCCCTAGTTATATGTACTTCCCAACAAACTCCACCCCTCTTTCCAAAAACCTAGTCAACTTTGCTTACTTAATAAAATTGGATGTTCTGTCCATACCCAATTGTCATATAGAAAGATGAAGTATTTATTAAGCAATTGCTATGTTCCAGGAACTATGCTAAGTGGATACAAATACAAGAAAGCAAGATGGTACCTATTTTCAAGGTGTTCACTTTCTAATAGGGGAAGACAAAACATAAAAGGTAGGTGGAATGTGGTAGAGAGGAGGCAGTAGGGTTGCTTCTGGGGAGGTGGAGGAGTCCAAAGAGTGAGTTGAGATGGCAATGAATTGAGCATGGCAGGTACCCCTCATGAAATGGTGACCCCAGACAAAGACTCACCAATCAGAAGGGGAAGCATCACAACGATGTGTGATTCTTTCAAAGTGATGCCCTCTTGATGATTTGAGAGGAATTCTATTTAGTCAGATAGAGTTTAGGTGGTTTCCATCTAAAGTCTGATAACCTACAGAGATGATATAAGAAAAGTGGCCTTTTAAGTGGGACACTTTCTCAGCTGTATTATATTTGAATACAGAGTAACAAGAGGTAGGTAGAAATAGTCTGGTCATTCAACCAAAATCATTCTTGAATGATCCCTGAAATCTAAATGCTAATGTAACCTCTATTCCAAAGCCCATTAGATTGGGACTCTTGTTATTGGTAGAGATGAATGCCCTGTCCTGTTAAAGAGGCAAAGAAGAGTTGGCAAGAAATGAGAGATTTAGTTCTAAACCAGTCCAGTCCCCACTTTGAGGACTCTTTAAGCAGAAACTCCTCTTCTGAACTCTCCAAGCAAGAGTCTTCTTCATGTAGTATTAAGCTGGCTTCCAGCTTCAAGAAAAAAGATGGAAGATATCAAACCCACTTCAGGTTGCTGAAGGAAAAGATTCTGGGAAGATTTGAGAGAAATGAGCAGTCTCAATCACTTCTCTATTCCCAGTTTGTTACTCTAGAGACTTTGGAGGGTTTCCTCATGGGTGGGATCCAGGATAGTCTCTCTTGGTTAATCTGAGTTATCTAACTCTCAAAGAGAAAGCTTCTTTACTTGTATCATCTGGTATATATTCTCTTATGTATACCTTTTTCTGATTTCTGTTTTGCTATGATTTGGATAAATGGGCTTCTCTGACATTCTTTATGTGTGTTCACCATGGAACTGGCATTTGGTGGGAAGGATATCAAGTCTTCAATATAGACCTTGAGGTCCCCCTTCCCACCAGAAATGACAAAGTAATCAAAAGTTGGATGTAATATGATCACATCCCTTATATGAACAATATTTAAAGGAAGCAGACAGATAAACTTCCAACCCAGTACCCCCTTCTCTCTGAGGACAGCAGCGTGGGGTAGCCTCTACTCCAACTTTCTACTCCCCCCGCCCCATCAGGACTGAAAGTCTCCCTTGGAGAAGAATGAAGGGAAGAAGAGGCTAGAGATGTTTATTCTGCCTGCCTTTGAGATATACAAGGACAGGTCCTCTCACTATACATGCGGACCTCACTACACATATGGGGCCCACTCCACCACTTTCTCCTCACACTTATATACACAGAATAACAGAATCTTGGAGTTAGAAAGCCTTCTGAAAAAAAATCTAAACCTTCATAAGAATTTCCTCTATAATATACTTAGCAAATAGTCATCTAGCCTTTGTTTCAAGATCACTAGCAAATGGGAACCTACTGCTTCCCAGGGGACTCCATTCCACTTTTGGACAACTTTACTTATTAAGGAAATTTTTTCATGGTGGCTAGGTGGTACAGTGAATAGAGCACCAGCCCAGGAGTCAGGAGGACCTGAGTTCAAATTTGGCCTCAGACACTTAACACAAAACTAGCTGTGTGACCTTGGGCAAGTCACTTAACCTCAATTGCCCTACCTTACCTCCTCCAAAAAACAGGAAAAAAAAGAAATTTTTTTCATTGTATCAAGCCAAAATATGTATTTCTGCAACTTCCATCTATTATTACTAGTTCTAACCTCTAAGGCCACGTAGAAATCTAATCACTCTTCCATATGATAGACCTTCAAATATTTGAAGGCAGAAATCATGTGGTCCCAAATCTTATCTTTTTAAGGCTAGATTTCATTCAGGTAATCCTATTAATGGCATGAACTTGAAGTCCTTCACTCTCATGGTTGCCCCCTTCCAGACAATCTCCAACTTATCAATGTCCTTGCTAAAATGTGACACCTAGAACTGAATACGATACTCAATATATGGTCTTGTAAGGACAAAATACAAGGGGGTATCATCTCCTTAGTCCTGGACATCATGCTTCTCCATGCAGCCTAAAAGAGAATTGGGTTTTTTGGATATCATGTTAATGTCTCATGGAAGGTTGCATTCTTCTAAAATTCCAAGATCTTTTTTTTCTTCAGATGAAAAGCTACTTAGTCATGCCTCATATATTTGTGAAATTGATTTTTGAATCCCTTTGTATTCCTAACTTCTTCTGTATTGTTTTCATCTTATAATCAGCTCATTGTTTTAGTCTGCCATGACCCTTTTGACTCCTGTCTCCGTTGCTGAATATGTTAGCTGTTAGCCCTAGCTTTGGAAGTTTGATAAGCATACTCTATATCTTTTATTCAAGTCATCAGTAAAAATGTTTAAACAATTCAGGGTCTAAAATAGAGATCCTTAGTATGCTCCAATAGAGACATCCTTTCAAGTTAAGATCAAACTATTAGTGGTGTCTCTTTGGGTCCAGTCATCCAATTAGTTCAAAATACACCTAACTTGTATTGTTGTCTAGTCTAGTTCATATTTGTCCATTTTATCCATTAGAATAGCATGAGTGACCCTGTTAAATATTTGATTAAAATTCACATAAACACATCAACAACATTTCCCTGACCTACCAGATCAATACTCTTGCCAAAAAAGGAAAAGTAGTTAGTTTGGCATATTCTGTTCATGATGCGGTCATGCTGGTTCCTTGACTACTTCTTCATTTTCTAAATCTTTACTAACCATCCAATCAATTGCAAAACCACACTCATTGACCTATAGTATGAAGACTCAATTCTCCTCCCTTTTAGGAAAACTCTAACCTTAAAACACCTTCCTTATTCTGCCCAGTTATTCAAAGATCAGTTGTTCAGTAATTATGCATACCAGTTTTGTTTTGTTTTTTTGTGCCCTGAGATGTAATTCATCTGAGTTTTGCAAGTTGAATTCATCAAGGGCAGCTAAGTGCTCTCTTACTGTTTCCCTATTTATCTTGGGTGTCAACTCTCTATTAGCCATTTTTGTTCTGTCCTTTCCAGTCCAAAGATCATTTTTCTTGGCACGGAAGATAGAAGCAAGGTAACCATTGATTACCTTGGCCTTGTCTCCATTGTTGATCATCACTGTTATAGCCACCTTGAGCAGTAATCTAATTCTTTCTTTGATTCTCCTTTTTTCTACCAGATAGCCTTAAAAAAAACAGAACCTTTTTTGTTGTTTTAGCTTTCCTCACTAGTATTAGCACATTCTGAGCATTAACACTCTTCACACTATTACACAGAATTGTCCCATGCTTTTATATTCATCTAAGTCCAATTTGGTTGATTATTAGTATTACTGTCTCTTCAGATAACTCCCCCTTTTCTTTCACGATGGAATTTTTTTGTTGTTCTCAGAATTTCATTCTTTTTTTTTTTTTAAGCAATTGGGGTTAAGTAACTTGCTCAAGGTTACACATCCAGTTATCAGAACTTCATTCTTGAGAACTTGTTTCCTACCATAGAATTTTAGGCCATGCATTCTTACCTATCCTTTCTCTGAGCCCTTTGAAATCTACTCTGCTAAACTCTAGGATGCGTGTCAGATTCTGCCCAGCTTCCTTCTCTTTTTGTCGCAAATGATAAGATAATATGGTCATTACACACCCATAGTTCCCAAGATAGAAACCTGGTGATAATCAGTTCCAAAATAAAGGTTCTTTTTATTGGTTCCTGTACCTTTTGAAGGAAGAAACCACTGTCAAGATAAGTTGAACAGTTATTAGCTGTTTGCTTTACAGAGAAAGACGGAGCTGTAGTATACTTCTAGATAGTGGAAGTCCTCCATCATTTCTCTATGCTTGTTTTGTGATATTTACCCAAATCCTCAACTATTTCATTTCTGTCCAGGTGGTATGTTTTATATGCCAATGAAAATATCCGTACTTCTTTTGCTGCCTACATTTATCTTCAGCCGAATATTCTGTATCATGCTTCCCACCTCTGACTCCTGGATTTTATCAAATGGATACATTTTCTTACATAATGCTACTCTGCCCATTTTTGAAAAGTCTATTCTGTTCTTTTTAAATATGGTATGTCTAGCCAGAGCCATGTTTCAGTCACAAGTCTTATCCTACCAAACCCCTGAGTTCAAATCTGACTTCAGAGACTTATTTAGCTTGTGTGACCCTGGGCAAGTCACTTAACCCTGTATGCTTAAGTTTCATCATCTGTAAAATGAGTTAGAGAAGGAAATGGAAAACAATTCCAGTATCTTTGCTAAGAAAACCCCAAATGGGGTCACAAAGAGTTGGACACAACTGAAATGAAACAACAATGTAATATAATAACATATTAGTATAATAATAAATGTTTGTTGAAGGGGAGGGAATATCTGTAGCAACTAGTGAATTAAGTTCTGGTCTTGGAATCAGGAAATGATGGGACCAGTTGCCAAGATCATAATTTTTTTGATGTTATGCTTCAAACTGGCTTCTTTACTTTCCTCCTTCACCTTCATCAAAAAGCTTTTTAATGCTTCACTTTCTACCATCAGAGTGGTGTTAACTATATATCTGAGATTGTTGATATTTTTTCTGGCAACCTTAATTATGGCTTTTTATTCATTTATCCTGGCATTTCATATGATATACTTTGCATATATAAGTTAAACAAAGAAGCTGGCAACATATAGCCTTGTCATACACTCCTTTCCCAATCTTCAACCAATCTGTTATTCCACATTCATTTCTAATTGTTGCTTCTTGATGCTCATACAATTTCCTCAGGAGACAAATAAGATGGTACTCCCATCTCTCTGAGAACTTGCCACATTTTATTGTGATCCACACAGTCAAAAGCTTTATTGTAGTCAATGAAGCAGAAGCAAATGTTTTTCTAGAACTCCCTTGCTTCCTCTATAATCCAGTAAATGTTGGCAATTTGGTCTCTAGTTCCTTTGCCTCTTTGAAAACCAGCCTGCTCTTCTGGTAATTCTTGGTTCACATAACACTGAAGCCTAGCTTGCAGAATTGTAAGTATAACCTTGCTGGTGTGTGAAATGAGCATAATTGCTTGGTGATTTGAACAATCCTTTTCATTACCCTTTTTTAGGATTGGGACATCAGCTGATCTTTTCTAATCCAGTGGCCACTGTTGAGCTTTTCAAATTTGCTGGCAAATTGAGTACATCACAAACATTAGCTTTATAATTAATAATGCAACTCACCTCAAAGGTTCTCACCTTCTGGGTTCAGGTTCCAATTGGAAGTCAAACTTTTGACACAACTGCAGGTTTAAATTTCCCAGAAGAATGTAAGGTCCTTGAAGATGGATAGTGTCTGTTTTCTTTTATTTGTGTATATATATATATATATATATATATATATATATATATATATATATATAGTCTGGCAAAGGGTCCTGCCCCTCAGACACTTAACAGTTATTTATTGGCTTGCATTAAATTAAATTCCTTACAATTGTTAGGATATTTTTAATATCATATAAGCACCAAATATAGCACATCAACCCGAGATTGGAAAATGGTCAAATATGGAAGATGGACTCTTTGGCAGCTAGGTGGCACAGCGGATAGAGTACTGGGCCTAGGGTTAGGAAGACCTAAGTTCAAATCCAGCCCCATAGCCTTATTAGCTGTGTGACACTGTCATTTAAACCTCTGTTTGCCTCAGTTTACTCACGTATAAAATGAGGATAATGATAGCACCTACTTCCTAGGGTTGTTGTAAAGACCAAATGACATAATATTTATAATGCACTTAGCACAGTGCCTGGCATATAGTAAGTGCTATATAAAAACTGGCTATTGTTACTGTTGTTATCATTGTTGTTGCTATGTCCTCTCTAAATTAAAGGAACATTAATTATCTACTACATATAAGACACTATTTATTAGACATTAGGCATGAAATAAGACAGTCCCTAGTTTAAAAGAGTTTATTGAAAAATCAAAACAATCACACAAATAAGTGTAATATATGGAAGAATGCAAGAAGAGCAGAGAGGTCCAAAGAGAGGGCTAGGAGATGCCATGCTAAGTAGCCTGTTAAAAAACCAAAGTCAATCATTTGTGAACATTGACCTTGCACATGGACAGCCTGGAATCTAGTCCCAATTCCACTCTGGACTTGTGTGATCTTGGGACCATGATAAGTGGTATGCTGGATAGAGTATGGGGCATGGAGTGAGGAAGATTTGCAGGCAAATCCAGCCTCAGACACTTACTAGGTGTGTGACCTTGGGCAAGTCACATAACCTCTGTTTGACTTGGTTTCCTCAACTGTAAAATTTAAAAAAAGAGAATAGCATCTATTTCACAGAATCGATGTGAGAATCAAATGATATAATATTTTTAAAAGCACTTAGTTAAACTTAATAGCTAACATTTATATAGTGCTTACTATATGTCAGGCACTGTGATAAGTACTTTTTACAGTTATTATCTCATTTCTTCCTCACAACAACCCTGAGAGATCTGCAGGTGAAGAAACTGAGGCAAATAGAGGTTAATTGACTTTCCTAGGGTCACATAGCTAGTAAATAGAAACTGTATTTGAGCTCATGTCCATTGTGACACCTAGCTGCCCCACCTAGCTTAGCACAGTGCCTTGTACATAGTGGGCACTATATAAATATTCATTTCCTTCCCTCCCTTTTCTCCTTTTTTCTGAGCTGCCATCTACCCATTTGTAAAACAGTAAGAATAAAAATCTCTATTTTGTCTATCTGCTTCACAATTCTGATATTTAGGGTCTAATGAGATAATGGATATGAAAGCTCTTTGAAAAACATCAAGGGCTATGCACATGCAAAGGCATAATTATTATATTTGCAAAATCCAGAAGTGGATTGTTGTGCAGACTAAAGCTTTGGCTAACTGAGGTAATTTATTGTTTTTACTGTAGTATAGACACAGCCTTAGCTGGGGCTTATTTTGGAGTCAGCATAAGCAATATAGTGTTTTTCAAGTGGCTGAGTGTCAGCTACCTCATCTTTTCCAGTATACAAATGTTAGTGTCTGCTGAATACAGTCCCATGCATTGGATTGGACTCTAACCCACAGAAAATACAGAATGGAGAACACATTCTGATTTTATCTCAGGGGTGGGGGAATAGCCTGTATAATTCCAGTATTATTCGGGGGGGGGGGGGGAGATAGCAGATTAAAAAATGTAATGGAAGATTTGCTTACATTTCCTAGAATGATAATTAAATTTATTTATAGTTATGGTAAGTTTGGGGAAGAGAGGAAAAGCAATTTAAACCCAGAGTTTTCACAGAGCCACTGCAAATGGCTTGCTTTAGCTTTGCCTTGGAAGGTTAACAGAATGTCAGAGAGGTTGGAGTGAAGTGCATATGATAAGTGACAAGTGTTAACATGGCAAATCATGTATTTAAAATTACTCTAGGCTTTATCAAATGTTTCTTCTTGAAAATAAACTATCCTGGAAGGAAAGGTTAACCAGCAAAAGAATATTACACTACAGTTTTTATGATGGCTAAGGGAAGAGAATTTGTGATAAATACCAATTGATCATACTAATAATACTAGTAATTATAACTACTACTGCTTGCAACTGTTTTAATGATGGGGAAGTAAAACATTCCAAACTTAAATTTCACCAAGAAGAAAACAAACCTACTCCCCACAAATGCTATCATTCCATCTCAATGCTCTTTCTCTGTCCCCTGTTTAATAAGAAGATTCCACTCCCATCCTTCCCATGGAGAAGAAAGAAGCTTTGTACTAGTCATATCACAAAAGGTCTTAGGGAGGTGTTCATCGAAGGGTTAATTAAAAAGTAATAACTGATATTCACACAGCCTTAATCATTCATAAAGGATTGTGTCAATTATTAAGAATCTGTAGGATTCCTTAAATTCCCCTTCCATCACGTAGATTCAGGATCATAGGATGTTAGAGTTAGAAAGGGCTTTTAGAGATGATCTAGTTCAGTCTAATAAACAACTATTTGTTAGGCATCTGTTGGGTGTCAGTGTTCTACAGTCCCTTCATTTCATAGATGAGGAAATTTATGGCTGGAGATAAGCTAAGTAAAACAGTTATCAGGTTGCTCTAATTTGTCTCCATCTTTGCCAAGATCATACTATGATCTATTCCAAGGAATCAGTAGATTGGATCAAAGGAAGAACATATTACAGATTTACCACATTTTTGACCTTGAAAAGAATTTAGAGATAATCTAGTTCAACCAACCCATATTACAGATTACACAAAATGAAGCCAAAAGGGAGGAAGTGATTTTTTAAGCAGTCAGAAACAGAACCTAGGTTAAATATGGAACAGGACAGGTCTTTCCAGGTGAGTGTAGATTTGATCACCTCTCCCCTTGCTCTAATCTCCTTCATGTTTGTGGCTAGAGATCCCTGAAGTAACTGACTAGAAAATTCAGTGCTCAGCATTAATTTTGGAACTCAAAATGGGACACTCAGATCTTCTTTAGACCAAGATATGGAATTCCTCCAAGGATATGGCAGGGAAGGTTTAACATGAAGATCGTAGGTTGGGAGTGAATTAGGAATTTGAATTAGGAATTCTGATTCTCACACTAACTTGCTATGATATTCAGTAAGTCATTTAGCCATTCTGTAATTTCCTTCCCATATTCCTTCCTTCGTTGCTTGCTTGTTCCCCCCCCTGTTTTTGACCCCTGGGTGTGAGTATTGCCCAAGGATCTATCCTAGGTTTTCTTCTCTTTTCTCTCTACACTCTCCTTTGGCAATTTCATTCATTCACATTGCTTCAACTACTTACTCTATTTAGATTATCTTATCTCTAACCATGATCTCTGCATTCACATTTCTACCAGCACCAAGAAGTCCCACATGACCTCTATGTCTACATCTTCAAGCCCAGGGTCATTATCTTTTCCCCTTAGCTATCACCATCATCATCATTTCACCTCCCTGGGCCTCAGTTTCCTTATTTGTAAAATAAAGGGACTCAACTAGGCAACCTTTAAGGTCCCTTTCAGTTATAACTTTCTGCAAGCCTATTGATCTATTCTGGACTTTTACATTCTTCTGCCAGAAAGCATCTATTATTGGTTGAAGGAACTGGGCATATGTATTCTGGAGAAAAGATGACTAAGGACCTATCTTTAAGTATTTGAAGGGCTGACTCATGGAAGAGAAATGAGATTCATTTAGTCTGGCCCCAGGGGGCAGAGTCCAGAGCCATGGGTTGCAGTTGCAAAGAAGTAAATATAGGTTTGATGTCAAGAAAAACTTCCTAACAATGACAGTGGTGCTTAAAGGTAGAACAGGTTGTCTCTGAAAGGCGGTGTCTTCACCCTCCTTGTAGGTGTTTTAGTAGAACCCAGATGATCACTTGTCTGCCACATTACAACAGGGATTCCTTTTCTGTATGGGTCAGAGAAGATGGCCTCCGAGGCCCATTCCCACTCTCAGAACCTGTGATTTTCATGGTTCTGAGCTGCTACCTTCATCTCTTCAGAGACATGACATTGAGACTAAAGTCTTCTAGATGAGAGGAAGAAGCAAGCAGTTTGCTCTAATCAAATGCCTTTCTGATGCATGTTTTGGGGAGGGAGTTAGCCTAGAGGGCCCTCTCATTTTATCACAGATTCTCAACCCTGGGTCCTGGGAATAGAACAGTGGCATAGGGAACCCTGGCTGTTGGGGAGCTGTATTCAGGACCTTTGTCTTGTAATGAATGCCTGATTTGAGGATTAAATTCTATGCAGTGTCAGAGGAAATTGTTAACACTGATGCCATTTGTGGATACAGGAGAACTGACAAAGAAAAGAGGAAAACTAAAAATTTGGTTTCGTTGTGTAAAAGTAATACTAATTATAGTCATTTGGGAGAGCTGATTACCATTTATGGCTAATTACCATGCAGTACAATAATGATTATGCATATCATTAATAAGTATTAGATTAATTTTGTTTTAAGTTGTATTTAATTACAACACTAAAAGTCTGTTCCTTGGGTTTCAGTCTTCTATTGGTCCTGCAGCTGTTTGCTCATGATTAAAAACAACTGAAACACTGTTAAGAGAATTGCTGTTTTTAGGTGTCGATAGTTAACCCATGTTTTCTGATTCAGATGGATTTGGAGAGTGAGTAGGGGAGAAGTCTGAAAGTACAGCATTCAGAGAAACATTATTTAGATTCCACCTGCCCCCTATTTTCCACTCTGCCTGCATAAATGTATTATCAGTCTTCAGAGGAAAGGATCCCCTTCCTTTCAAACCACATTTGTTCCCCCTCCCAATCCCATACAACAATTGTTTGGGTAGGGCCACAGAATTACAGGTGATCTTTAAAGTCCCTTTCAGTTCTAATTTTCTGCAAGCCTATTGATCCATTCTGGACTTGTCAGAAAGCATCTGTTGGTTGAAGAAACTGGGCATATGTGTTCCAGAGAAAAGATGACTAAGGATCTGTCTTCAAGTATTTGAAAGGCTGACTCATGGAAGAGAAATGAGATTCATTTAGTTTGGCCCCAGAGGGCAGAGCCCAGAGACTCTGAGGAAATCCCCAATTCCTCCAGCCTCCAGCTTAAAACATCCCACACACTGAGGGCAACAATGCAAAGAACACTTAGCCATTCTCTATGTCAGAACCATAACTAGGGTGGGGTACCTGTGGCTTTGTCCCAGAGCTCCATCATTTAGAAGACTCATAATAAATGAATATAAACTAATGATTCTTAAAGATTATGCAGTTTTTAAATTTGTTACATCTACATCTTGATTATACTTTGCTTCAGCACCGTTTGCACAATTTAACCTAATTAGTTAACAAGAAAAGTTCAAGAAGCTACAATGTTATAGGGATTCCCAGTCCTTTCACCTACTCCCTGGCTGGGTAAGTTCCTTTCTTGTCTAGATCCTTTCAATTTGCCCCACACAATGGGTCTAGCATGGATGTGAAGTCTTGTAGTAGCCTCACAGTGTCCCCAATGGAGCTTATGTCTCAGAGTCTCTCCTCTGCTCAAATGAAATTGTCTTAATTTCTTCTAGCATTATTTCCAATTTGGGAATTATGAAGGATTTTTTTAAAGTGCTGCTTGTCCCAGGTGCCAAAATAAAATGTATGTATCTTCTAATTGCTCACCCTTCTGCCCCAAGGGTCACCAGAGGAAAATCATAGGAAGTTCCCACAGTGAGAGCACAGAAATGCAAGTAGGTTGTAGGGGCTCCTGGCAACAATAAAAAAAAGACATGGAGGTTTTGAAATATGGGGGATGTCAAGCAAATCATATAGCAGCAAAAAGTTGTCATGCAGCCTTTCATTGGCTTGTTTCTCTCTTGCATCTGCAATGCACCATCCTATTCACTTTCCCAGTCCCCTACCCCTTTGGATGTTTTTATCTCATTTCCCCATCCAGAAGACAGAATTGAGTGTAACTGTGACTACCTTTTAGGCATGTTCTATTCCATGGCACAGAATGGAGTAGATGGGCTCACAGGGATAAGTCTAACCTATAACTTCCCTAAGCATCGTAGGAGAACCAGAAAATTCAAGGTATTGAAATACGCTGTTGACTTAACTAGGAACATCTTTATGAAAACTCTGCCCTTTCAGATTTCAGAAAACCAGTTGCCCAGTCAGAAAAGAATCTGCCATTCTGCAGGGGGCCATCTCTGACAGAAAAACTTGCCTTTAGCTACAGCTAGTGGCTTGCCTTTTTTTTTTTTTTTAAACAACAGCATCAAGAGCAGCAACATAAAAAATTTGCACAAATACAAAAGCCTTTAAAACATTACCTCCTGGAAATGATATATACACACGCAGCTGGGGGGCCTATATGGTAAGTAAGTCAAATTCCTCTCAGGTACGCACTGTCTCTAGAATCTAAGTGAAGAATTCTTTCTAAGAAGAAAATCCTTTTTACCCAAACGAATTTTCGTCAAGACAAAGTGGAAACAGTGCTAGTGGAAATTTTTTAAAAAGGAGTATTGGACCTGGATTTAGTAGACTGGGATCCTAATCCCACCTCATTTCTTGACTAGCTATGGGATCATAGGCAAATTACTTAACCTCTCTACAAGTTAATTGTTGAATTAATAATACTGTTGAGTATTTACTGAGCACTTAACGTACCAGGCACTGTATCAACTAAGCACTAAGAATAAAGAGACAAAGCCAAAAGATACTCCTGCCCTCAAGAAGCTTCCTAATGGAGAATGACTATTGATAAAAGGGAGCTGAATGGGGATAGATGGAGGGGTCTTCCAGGGTAAGAAGGATGCAGGGAAAGAGGGTGAAAAAGCAGTGGAACAATAACAGAAAAATTGGTAAAGGAGTGAGGGAATGCGCAGGGCTGACCTAGGCACCTCTTCAAAATGGAAGATCTGGGAAGAATTTACCAATGAAAGGAGGAGGCCTCAGTTTCCTTATCTGTGAAATGGCAATAATAACACCAATCTCACAGGATTATTAGAGGATCAAATGAGAACACACATCAGAGTCCAGTGGCAAGGCAAAGTTCAAGACAACTGGTTATGGCCCAGGATGCAGTGAATATCCTTGTCCTTTCTAAATTAAGGTCTTTCCCAAGTTTCAGTTTGTAAATGTATGTGTGTGTATATATACATGTGTATGTGTGTGTGTGTGTTTGTGTGTGTATGAGAGAGAGAGGGGAGAAGAGGGAAAGGGAGAGGAAGAAAGAGATTTAAATGTGAGCTATTATTGTTATAGTGGAAAGGATGTGGAACCTGGAGTCAAGAGACCTGGGTTTGAATCCCTCCTCAGATATTCATTTGATGTGGAACGCTAAGCAAATCAGTTAATCTCCCAGTGACTCAGTTATTTTATCTATAAAATGGGGATAATGTCTATACTATCTCCCTCATAGGGTTGCTGTGAGAAATGCATTACATGTATGTGAGTTATTATTGTTCATCAAAGAGTCTTTATCAAATATCTTTCATGCAATGAACAGTTCATTAAAAAAAATTGGGGGTGGGGGGAGAACTTTGTAATAAAAAGAGTTCTGGACTGGGAGTCAGGGTATACAGCTTTCCCAATGACTAATTGTGTGACCTTAGAAAAGTCACTTCACTAAGTGTCAGTTTTCTCATTTGTGAAAATGAGGAGGTTAGAATAAGCAGTCTCTGAATTTGCCTCTAGTTCTGGGATTCTAAGATTGTCTCTGGTGACTCAGACTCAAATCCCAGGTACAGAACAAGTCAGGGGGTGGGATGAGCCAGTTGGGCCACAAACCGGTCCCCAGATCCCCAGGCTGTGCCCTAGCTTTCCCATTGTACTCCCTCACCATTAACACCTAAGACAGGAGGACTTATTCAAACATACACACAAACACCCACATTACTTTTCCTTTTCTCCTTTTCTTTGACAGACAGAAAGTAGCATTCCAGGGCCATTGTGTTTTTGAGATATCTCCCAAGTCAATTTGTCAGTCTCATTTTCAGATGATGCAGCTACTTATCTCACATGACTAGGCCCATAGAAAGGTCTCCAAAGAGGAGAGGCGGCAATGCTGACTGTGGTGAGCAAAGGTCAGGTTGTTGGAAGGCTTCCTGAAAAACAGTCTTCATGTCGGGAACTTTTCTGAACGGGTGGACAAGCCTTGACTGAAAATGTCTGGTTTACCTAGACTGCTAGCTCCTCCTCCCTCAGACCCCCCTCCATTTTTATATTGCTCTGAGGTTAATAGCCATGTCGTGTGGGGTCATAGAAGACATCTGTGTCTCAGATAATATGCTTACGGTGATTACCACACATAATTGACTGACCTTCCCTCATTCTTTTCCTGCTGCAGGCCGGGGCTGATAGGGTGAGACTCTCTACAAGAGTTTATTTTCCATCACACTCCATTGTGCTGCTGAGCAAATATTTTAGCAAGCTTTGAATGAATCACCTTTTCAAGCTCTAGGTTTTCAGAGTTAAAATACGAATCTGTGACCAGTCTAATAATATTAGATTTTAAATCAGCTTTGGGCAATCCTACTTATGGCTCATCTGTGGGGACCCAGGAAAATCAGGTTTGGGGTGTAAACATCACAGTATCTTTTTTTCCCAGAACTCCCAAACTTTCTTCTTTTTGCTCTTCCCCTTCTTTACCTCCTTCTTGGAGAGTCTTCATTATGTCTCCCTGCCGTGCTTACACATCTAGAATAAGAGAAGAATGAACACCCGTTTGCAGAAAAGACACAAAGGACTCAAGGGGTGCTGTCATTAGAAGGTGGGTCACATCCCATCATTTTCACATATCCATGCACCACTGTCGTTCCTATGTCCACCCCCTAATCCCCATCTAAGGTCTTTAGACTTTCTGAGTTTCTTATTATACTCACAGGCTCATTCAACCATTATGAGCCTGTCACTAAAGAAAAAACTAAGTTCTTTTTCTTTGGCTACTTATGGGATACTGTCCATGGTATAAGATTGTAGGATCATAGATTGAGTATGAGTTATAGGATCATAGATTTAAAGCTGGAAAAGACCTCAGAGGTCATCTAATCCAATTCTTCGTTTTAGCGGAAAAAAAAAAAAAAAACAAACCCAGGCCTAGAGAAATTGAATGGCTTGCCAAAAGTCATACAGGTAGAATTGGACCTAGAATCTCCTAACTCCAAATTCAGGTCCTTTGAATTTTATCATGTTGTTTTTCTTAGGTCTTCAATTAATGTTTGTTGAATGGATGAATGAATGAATGAATGCCTGACCTCAGAGGGCAAGTGTAAAACTTGAAAAGAGAAATTAAAAAAAAAAAGAAATCCCTAAAGAAAAATGTAACATTAAGATTTTTTAACTTTTTAATAATGTTTTACCCTAACTCCATTCAATCTATCTAGCAATTAATCTATCAATCTTCACATAATACACTCCCACAGGAAATTCAGTTACATTCCTCTGCGCTGGGTTCCACTGTGAATTACTAACATGTTAATACCTGAATTTCCATGCTCTTTGGATCATAGGTTTAGAGCTGCAAGGGCCCCAGAGGTCATTCTGATCTAACCCCCTCATTTTATAGGTGTGTAAACTGAGGCTGGAGAGATTATGTGACTTGCCCAAGGTTACTCAGATAGTAGGCATCAATTTTCCCATGTAGAGATGCCCATAGAGAAGTTTTTATATTCTCCCCCAGGACAAGAACTCTACTCTGTGAACAAGCTATGTGTCTCCATCCCTGACTTTTGAATCAAGGTGTACCTATAAATAGCAAAGCCCCATACAGGTTTCCAGGTTCACCTAGCCCCACTCTAAGTAGAAAGGTTTCCATCAAACATAGACTTTCCTCATTTTAGTAGCAAGCAGGGGACAGCTCAGGAAAATCAACTAGCTCTCAGGATGGTGTCAACTAGAAAGTTTTCAGGGACGGCTTATCATATGAATGTGGCTTCAAAGAGATGTGTGACTTTCATTTGCACCATATCCTAATCTGTGCTAATCTGAGTTCTAGCTGCCACTTAGAGAAATCCACCTGGAATTGTCACCATCATCGACATTTAACAGAACTCATCTAGAAATGATGGGGGAGGGGAATACAGGAGGCAATGTTGCAACTGCTTAACAGAAAAATTATACATATTCTAAACATATGGGTGATCTTTAGAAAATCTCAGCATCACTTCATAATTATATACTACAAGTTTTAATTAACTAAAGCTCTGAAAATCATAATGCCTTATTAAAATGCAATTAATCCTTTGATTAAAAAACAAAAAGCACAAGTATTTACAACAAAAACACAAGTAGAATAATTACAAATATCATGTACCCATTTCTTTTATTTGGGTGTCACTTATGATGTCGCCGGCTCCCTTCATTAATTCAAATACACACATTATCTCACATCCACAGCAGCTTGAGTGACAGTGGCCACCAAACACACAGCACTATATCCTATTGATTTCGGCAAATCCTGAACAATGCCATTTGCATGCTTGTTTCTGTAATAATAAAGATATGCCATTCAGAATTAAAGCCTGGCCAGACTAGTGGCAACTAATTGTGTTGTGTGTAATGAGTGCAATTTCAATTTGATATAACCCTCAGCTTTTCTTGCAGCACTCGCTAAGTACTTTCAAGTCTTTGTGGGGAAATAATTGATTTTTTTGTGCTGTGGGCACAAGAAAATTATTATGATCTTTTGAATAATGCCAAAGAAAAGACCATGAATGATTTAAATTGGTATATGAAGAAGGCTTCACTGTGGATTGCAGTTTGACTGACATCCTACTAATGTAGTATCTAGATTAGCAGTTTTTAAGGAGGAAGCTAATATAAAAACTGGTAAAACAGAAAACATTGCTACCAGGTGTTGTTGGGGTTTAAAAAAAATTTTTTTTATTTGTTATCCATCGAGGACCAACAATCTAGGGTTTGTCAGACAAATACTACACCATTACATAATTGCCACAGACTCTTTTCTTTCATGGCCCATGTATTGGAGGGTATGTTGAGACTGATAAATCACACATTTGAAATGGGCAGATACAAGAGTGCTGAGCTGAGGTTATCAGAGCTGCTACGATCCATTGGACAGGCCTACCACCACCATGGGCAGGTCCCAGAATCCATCTCCAAAGGGAAAGTTAACACTGGCTTCTGATATTCAACCACAGGGGGGAAAATAGTGATAGAAATGGGAAGAAAAGTGCTTTATATGGGGGGGGGTCCTAAATCAGCCCAATAGCTACCCTACCTGATATATTACTGCCCATTCTTAGAGTAAGTATGACCCAAGACCAAATTTCCCTCTTATATGTTTAGATACCACAAGGCAGCTCCCCTCCTTGCCTCATCATCCCTTGGCAAACACAACCTGTACAACTGTCCCCAGTGTAAGTAACCCTGACCTCTTGCATTAGCTGCTTCTTCTTTCCTTCGTGCCTTCCCCTATGTGGCAGCAGCTAGGCCTTTAATGAAGGGAAATAAGCACCTTAGCAGGATGGATCACCAATTCAAAACACAATTCCACCTTAAAATGCATCCACCTTCCAAATCTCATTCTTCAGAGGAGGGAGTGTTGTTAATTTAGTTGGTCATAACTAAATAGTTTCTAATCTGGAGCAGGAGTCTGCTGAGAATATTGGACAGTTTAAAGGTTAATCACCATCGCCTGGTTACACAAGTGAGGCAGAACTAATTCCTCCAAAGGCAAATGGCTTGCAGTTTTATCAGCAGTGCAGATTAGAAGTGTTAATATACAGAACAGAATGGACGCTTAAGGGCCGGTTTTCCCTTATCGGCAAACTTTGCAACAGAACTCAGCTCCCGCACAACCTCTGCACTTCCTATAATAAGGCCCCTTATTTTGCCTCTCGAGCAGAACTATCAAACAATCCTGCCCAAACCACTGCCACCAAAATCAGGGTATTACAGACCACAGCTAATTGGAAGATCACTATAATGAAGTAAAAGATAAAATACTTTGGCTGTTGGCCTAAAATGTGGATCAGCACAACATAGGAAGCTATCTTGCTATGTCACATTCGGAGAGATTTACATAAACAATAAACTCAATCCAACTGCCCCCCAAATACGCCTTTGTTTACAGTAAATGCAACCTCAAGTCCTCCAGTGGAGACGGAGAGAGGCACTTTACATAGGCAATATGATTAGGCCAGCAGATTTTGCAGCCTTGAAGGACAGCAAAGACAACATTTATTCCACCATCCCACCCACCCCCACCCCTTGCCATCAGTAGTGAGAAAAATGGCTTTTAATGGTCTATATCATAGATATTTAAATATTTGGTCCACTCAATATGCTAACATGCTTGTACCAGCCACACACAGCTCTAAATTGACTTATGCACATCCGCTCAGGGTTGCAGGTGTTTTCCAAAGAAGAAGAAAATTGAGAGGGAAGGGAGAATGGGGGGTGGGATAGGGGACCCAGAAATGGAGGGAGCTATTTCCCAATGAATTTGACTGACTGAAGATCTTTTTCTAAATGAAAGTAGGGGTGAGAGGCAGAGGATGATGGAGGGTAGGGTAGGGAAGGAGAGGGCTTTTTTTATTTAGAACACAAAATTCAGGGAAGGCCTTGCTGAACCAGGCTGTCCTCTAGAATGATTTCTCAGTGGGAATTTTCCTATACTGTGTAGAATACCAAAGAGTCCAGCTATACAGATAAGAGAAGCAATAACAGGTTTGTTTAGGAGTGATATTCTGGAGCCAAATTTCATGGGATCATAGATATAGAATTTGTTGGGAGCATAGAGATCATTACCTGCAACCCTTTTAGTTTATATGTGAGCTAACCAAAACCTGAAGAGATTAAGGGACTTAACCAAAATGGTGCATGTACTACAAAGTAGGCCCAGAATTCAAATCCAGGTCTCCTGACTCAAAATCCATTGTTCTTTCCCCTACACCATGCTTCCTCTTATCCTTGAGACACAGAGGGCAAAGAGAATGTTAATCTCTCTTTGTTAATCACACCTATGGATAATAGGCATTAGAGCTGGGAAGCAGACCTTAGGGGACATCTTTTCCAGCACCCTCATTTTGCACATCTGTTCTTTCTCAGATCTGCCAAGGCAAGAGAGAGCTCAGTAGCACCCAGCTCCCATTCGCTGCTCATTCTCCTTAGCTTTTTTGGCTTATTTTCCCATGGAGTCTATAGCAGCTGGTTTTTCCTGAGACTCATGGTGACCAAAGAGGTGGGCTTATAACTTCCTTTGCCATTCACTTAATGTACAGTTTCCTTGAGGTCATGGACTGAATGATACACTTTTGTGGGGCAAATAGATAAGTCTATTTCCTCCTCCTCCTTCTCCTCTTCCTCTTCTTCCTCCTTCTCCTCCACCTCAAGGGATCAATCAATAAACATTAATTAAGTGCCTACAATGTGCCAGGTACTGTGTGAAGTGTTGGGAACCTTGAAATACTTGAACGCAGTCACCATGTTCCACATCTCCCTGTCCTTCTGGTGAAACATTCCCATTTCCTTCAATCAGTACTCATATGACATGAACTCAAGCTTCTTCACCATTCTAGCTGTCCTTCTCTGGACACTTTCCAGCTTATCAATGTCCTTTTTAAACTTTGGTACATGGAACTGAATGAAGTCTAGATGAGGTCTGATGAAAGCAGGTCATGGAGGAACCATCCCATTTATACATCTGGAAACTATGCCTCTCTTGATGTAGCCTAGGACTTCATGTTTCAGGCTGTCATGTCAAACTCCTGACTTATGCTGAGTTTGGCATCCACTAAAACTCCCAAAACCTTTCCAGATATATTTCTGTTTCACTATGTCTCTCCTGTTTTATACTCATGAAGTTGATTTTTTAAAAATCCAAGTATAATAATTTACATGAGCCCCAATGGGAAGTAAACTCTTTGATGGCCAGAATTATGTTGCATTTATCTTTGTGCCTTTAGCACAATCCTATGGATTTTATCCTTACCCACACTCCCACTAGAATGTAATCTCATTGAAGGTAGAGCCCTTTTTTTTGGTCTGTGTTCCCAGTGCTTAGTAGAGTACCCCCACCTACTGTAGGTCATAATAAATGTTTGTTGAATTGAACATAGAAGAAATAGTACAAAACAGGGAAGAAACATTTCCTACACCCTAAGAAAGTTAAAGTCAAATTTACAAATTGTTGATGTTAAGAAATAAATGGGATCTTACAGGTAATTAAGTTCAGCCCCTTGATTTTAATAACGATTAAGTGGCACCTGCATGTTTGAGCTAATTAGTGATACAACTGAACCAGAGAGGAAATATGGTATAAGAGGGAGATCACTGGATTTGGAGTCAGGGGACAGGAATTTGAAACCTGTGTGATCTGGAGCAAGTGTCTTTATTTCTCTGGGCTCCTTTCCTTATCTAGAATATGAAGGGGTTGGAGTAGATGGCCTCTGAGTTCCCTTTTAGCTCTAAATCTCTTTTCCTAAGAACCTGAATGGCTTCTAGGTGGCACAGTGGAGAGAGGGACAAGTCTGGAGTCAGGAAAACAAATACAATGTCAGATACTTCCTAACTGTTTGACTAACTGACTGAACCCTGTTTGCCTCAGTTTCCTCATCTGTAAAATGAAACAGAGAGGGAAATGGCAAACCACTCCAGTGTCTCTGCAGAGAAAACCCCAAATGGGAACAATAACAACAAATGAATCTGAAGCTCAATCTAATGATCTCCTACTTCCTTCTACTGCTAATCCACCTGATGTCTGTGATATCAGGATAAGGAAGTCAGGGAAAGTCCTTTCGATTTTTACTCTGGTGGTGGTTTCATTTTCTAAAGAAAAGCTGCTCCCTCTATGAGACTGTAGTAGGGAAAGGTGGTCTATCAGACAGCAGAGAGGAGGGAGGGTGTCAATGAGATGAAGAAGGGTCGAATGTACAGAAAAATCCACTTAGGGGATAATTGAGGGTTAGGCTAAGAGACTAGCCTAATACAGTCAATATCTAGGACCAGGCTCCAGGGCAAGAATACCTCAGGAACTTTTGCACATTGATGAGAGAAATGGTCAGTCTAAGAATTTAATCTAGCATCACCTACAGAAGCATTCAGACATGTAATGACGCAATTTCTTTCTTGCAACCCAGCATGGATAGGAAGAGATGTCAGCATGTTCTGACTGCTCAACGTCCTGTGGATTTTCTCAGAAATTTGTCATTGATTAGATACTTTTGATGTTTTAAGTTAAAGTACTATTTAAAAAAGGAAAGGAAACTGACAAATGCTAGAGGGGATGTGGAAAAATTGGGACACTAATGCACTGTTAGTAGAGTTGTGAACTAGTCCAACCATTCTGAACAGGAATTTGGAACTATACCCAAAGAGCTATAAAATTGTGCATGCCCTTTAACCCAATAATACCACTACTAAGTCTATATCCCAGAGAACAAAGAAAAGGGAAAAGGATCTATTTGCACAAACATATTTATAGCAGCATGTTTTTGTGCTGGCAAAAAAATTGTAAATTGATGGATACCCATCAATTAAGGAATGGCTGAACAAGTTGTGGCATATGATTGTGTTGGAATACTATTGTGCTATAAGAAATGACAAGCAGGATGGTTTCAGAAAAACCTAGGAAGACTTATGTGAACTGATGCAAAGTGAAGTGAACAGTAGCAGGACAACATTGTACATAGTTACAATAATATCTTAAGGATGATCAGCTATGAAAGACTTAGCTACTCTGCTCATGACAATTAACATAGGACCCATGATGAAAAATGCTATCCACATCCAGAGAGAGAACTGATGAACTCTGAATGCAAATTAAAGCATTTTTTATCTTTTTTCCTTATTTTTGTCTGTTTTCTTTTGCAACCTGGCTAATGTGGAAATGTGTTTTACATGACTTCACATGTATAATACATTTCAAATTGCTTTCCTTCTCAAGGAAGAGAAAGGAGGAAGAGAATTTGGAATTCAATTTTTTAAATTATTTTTTTAAAATTTTACATGTAATTGGGAAATATTTTACAAAATGAATAAAAAATTTTTAAATTTAAAAAATTTTAATTTCATGCAAAAAAAAAAGTTCAAGCCCCAAGGTTTCTTCCTTTATTGGTTAAGGATAGTGTGAGTAAAAAGAATGGGAAGTCAGATAGGAGAACCTGAGGGACATCATTGAGAACTTGGACATAATCACTTGCTGCTGTATCCTGTTACTTGTAATCTATAAATCTGCTAGGTGAGAAGAAAAGATAATTGTTTCCTCCCAGGTCCCAGTGGGGAAAGGGCAAATAAGGCATATTATCTCTGCTCATGACAGGGAGAAGTATGCTTGAATATGCAAATGTATCTGTGATCTTGTCTATTGAGATGTAGATTGCAATCTGTCCCTTCCCTTCTATTTTATGTGACTCTCATCCATTATCTCCCAAAAGTGTGCCACAAATAATCCAAGCAACTCATTAGAGGCCTTCCTCAATTTCTCCTAATGTCCTGAGAGAACCAGTAGAGAACCTGATCCTATTACATTCTCACAACATGATCAGCCCATGTTCTCTTTTGGCATACATTTCCTAGTTAACATCCTTTACTATTGTTCTTCAGAATTAAGAACAAATTTTTTTTAATTCCAAAAGTTAATACATATTTTAGTGCATTTTAAAATAATGCTTTAAGGTTTGCAAAATGTTTTACAAATATTATCTCTTTTGATCTTCATAACAACCCCCGGATGTAGGCACTGTTATCCCCATTTTATAGATAATATCAGGAAACTGATAGAGGTTGGATGACTTGTCCAGTCACAAGGCTAGTAAAATGTCTGAAGGTGCTTTTGAACTCAAGTCTTCCTGACTCCAGGTCCAGCATGCTCCACTATGTCCCTAGCTGCCTCTAGGATGTATGCTGTAGATGTTCACACCTACAATGTGCTTTTCTATAATCTTCTGTGTGATACTCATATTTAGTTCTTCAGAGACAATGGGGTTCTAGACCTCACTGCCATATAGAAACACAAGTAAAAACTTGTGTTGTGGGGCAGCTAAGTGGCACAGTGAATAGGGCACTGGCCCTGAAGTCAGGAGGACCTGAGTTCAAATTCAGCCTCAGACACTTGATAATTACTAGTTGTGTGACCCTGGGCAAGTCACAACCCCAATTGCTTCTCTCTCTCTCTCTCTCTCTCTCACACACACACACACACACACACACACACACACACACACACACACAC
>NW_027187358.1:7324225-7383049 GCF_028583685.1 Petaurus breviceps papuanus | reverse complement strand
CACACACACACACACACACACACACACACACACACACACACACACACACCCCTCAATAAACTCACAAGTCTCCCTATTACCTGATGGATGAAAAAGAAACTCCTTTGTTTGGTATTTAAAGCCCTTCACAAACCAACTCCCTTTCACTTCTCCAGTATTCCCCTCAATGCATTCTGTGGCTGCCTACTTCTATCTTCCCCTTCCCCTAGGAAAGTGTCTTCTGGACAGGGTCCTGTTACCGCAGATTATTCCACAGGTACATAATGGAGTATCTTCAAGGGTCTCAGACCCTGGGAGAAGGCATTCTGTATCACAGCACAAGAAAAAGGACAAGATTACCACTAACACTTTAACCTGCCTCTAACCTTCCTGGAACAGCCAGGAAGAAAAACTGCAAAGGAGATGGGACCGTGGAACCTAGAAGGAGGAGATAAGGAAAGAAATTTAATAAAACACTAACATAAGAAAGGTTACCACCAGGGGAATCTTGACTGTTTTCCATCCACTGAGGCTCCAAACAAGAGGAAACAAGTTTAAGTTTCAAGAAAGACCTGCGTTCATTAGGAAGAACAGCTTGAGGCTGAGGACAGGATAATGGAACAGGCCTCTCAAGGATTATTCTTTCCGCTCTAGGGCATTTAAGGATTAGGGCACTCCTTCCCATCTCTCCAATGTGGGCAGGTTGATAGAGCTGATGCTGTGGGCAGTCAGATCATTGAGGGGTTAATCAGTGAGAGGTAGATAAGGCAAAAGGCTGTATTTGGCAACAGAAAGACTTGGGTTCATAGCCTACTTTTGACCCTTGGCTGTGCAATAATGGGCGATAAGGTCAGTGGAGATATACGGGTTGTCCTGAGGCTCAAATGATGATGATGTGCGTGAAGGACTTTGCAAACATTTATATCAATATCCATTATTATTATTAATCCTTTAAGGTTTTCGATCACCCAGCAAATATTTGTTGAGCACATACTATGATCGATTTAATGCTAGCCCTGAAAAATACCAAGAAAAAGGTCTTCAGTACCTGACCTCAGGGACATTATAATTTAACCCAGGAGATAAGACATAGAAATCTAACAAGTCAAGTAAAAGTATAAGGCAGTGAATAGTCACAGGCAATGAATGATTAGGAACTCAGAGACAGTAAAGATATTTCTGTCAGGATATAGGACCTGAAATGGTCCCTGAGTCTTAGAATCTCAGAGCTGGAAAAGAGGTCTGAAGCCACCAAGCCCAAACTATATCCTGAGTAGGATTCTTCTCTACAACATGTCCAAGACCCAATCACCCCACATCTATTTCCATACCTCAAGAGAGAGAGAGAGAGAACTCATTATCAAGATGTGTCATTTCTCTTTGGGGCTGCCCTAATTGATATAAGGAAGAATTTCATAAAGCATAAATCAGTCTCTGCAACTTTATTCCAAGGCTCTAAATTATGGCCTCTGGGAATAAACAAAATTAACCTGATTCCTCTAGTCCATGACAGACTCACACATTGGAAAGTAGTACTCATGGGTGCCCCAAATGTCCTGTCTTCTAAAACCTGAGCAGAGGAGAGGGAGAGCAGAGGCCCTACTCAGGCCCAGGTTGAGGAAAGAGCAAGCCCAAATAATTGATAATGTTGATATATTCCTTTTCTCCCTGACTTCCCAATTTTCTGTAGTTTCTTGACCTTACACATCTCTACTTTCAAAACAATAAATAGGATTGAGATAGGAAAAGGGGGTGAGAAAAAGAGTCCCAGGCAAGGAGAACAGTACAAGCAAAGTCCCAGAGGCTGGAATGTTCTGGTAGACAAGAGACAGTGAGGAGACCAATTTGGCTGGAGCAGAGTCTCTATAGTGACATAGAGAGATAAGGTAGTTTGGAAGCAAATCTTGGAGAGCTTTGAATTCCAGGCTGAGGATTTTGAACTTAATTCTCTGGATAATAAATTCCCAAATCAACCTGATCAGCTGAATTCAGTTCAGGTGATCTGGGGCAGTGGCCTTCACATGAAAAATTGCTTTTTAGAAGAGGATGTTGCAGAATAAATTTGGGTGGTTATTCAGGTTTCATTCCCATCTACAGGACACCCCTCCCTTTTGCTGACAAAAGTATGGGATGCCCCCAGCACCATTTATTTTCCTGACCTAAGAAACGAATATGATTTTTCTTTTACTCCTGAGCAAACCAATGCCTCTGGGTTGTGGTGAGCTTGTTTGTTCTTTAGTCACTGAGTTTTATAATTTTGCAACCCACTGTGATTTCTGGCCTATTGATTATGGGTCTCTCTCCACCCTGAGCAACCTTAATCTTTTCTTAATTGCCTTAATGGCTTGAACAGCTTCTCTTTTGTGCCTTCCCCCACAAAAGCTGGTGCTATAAAGCTTTTGTATCTTAACTCCATTCGCAAACTGAAGACTCTGAAACTGAGGTAAAGGGGAATTCTCTTTCTGTGCTTTGTTTTTTTATTTTACTTTTGTCTCTTTTGTCATCAATCAATCAGGCACACATTTATGAAGCACTAACAATGTGCCAGGCACTGGGCTAATCTGGAGATATCCTGCCCTCAAAGAGCTTACATTCTATTGAGGGAGATAACATATCACTTAACTAGGTATATTCAAGATATTTGTGGAACAAACAGAAGATATTCTTAGAGGAGAAGGCCAGCATCTAAGGAGACAAGAAAAGGCATGAACTGTCTTACAGAAAGGTAGGGATGCTAAGAGATAGAGATGAGAAGGGGGCCAACTCTGCATGGGGGACAGCCAGTATTTATTTCTCAGGACGATGCCGTCAGAGTCTGGGCTTGGAACTAGAACTTTTGGTCTTTGGAGTGCTGCCATTCCCAAGGTTCTTGGGCTCACCTCACCATCAGTGGAAGTTGGTGGGCAGCTAGTGTTAGTGGTGGTGAGGAAAGGGGGGAGAATCCTTCTCCACAGTAACTGTGATCCTCAGTGATGGCCATGGAGCTCAGGTTGGAAGTAGGGCTGCTGGTCTACCCAAACTCTTGGGCTCAGGGTCATGCACTGTCTCCACTGGAGTCTGAGAGGAGGTGGTTGTGATGGTTTGATTTGCTGGCATATGATGTTTCCTAATAAGAGAGGTATCATTAAAATTTAGTAAATAAAATTCTAGGCCTGGAGTCTGGAAGCCCAACTGCAAATCCCACCTCAGATACTTATTATCTAATATGACCACGGGAAAGCAGTTTAAGCACTCAGTTTCCTCATCTATAAAATGGGATATGTCATGCCCACTAAACCTGAATGACCCCAAAGTTCTTCCCTGGGCCCTCTTCTCTTTTCCCTCTATACTTTCTCACTTGATAATCTTATCAGCTCCCATGGATTCAACTATTGATTTTTTGATAATTGAGGTAGCTAGGTGGCACAGTGGATAGACCTCTGGGCTTTGAGTCATGAAGCCCTGAGTTCAAATCTGGCCTCAGATACTTAATAGTTGAATGACCCTGGGAAGTTACTTAATCTCTGCCTGCCTCAGTTTCCTCAACTGTAAATTGGGAATAATATCTCCTTCCTCCCAGGGCTGTTGTGAGGATCAAATGACATAATATTTGTAAAGCATATAGCACAATGCCTGGTACATAGTCAGTGCTTAATAAATGTCTTTTCCTTCTTTCTATGCAGATAATTCTCAGGTCTATATTGCTAGCCATGGTCTCTCTTCTCTCCTCCGGTCTGGGGCATCAGTAACTGCCTAAGAGACATTTTGAACTGAATGTGACTTATGCAAAACAGAATTCTTATCTTTTCCTTCAAAGTCTCCCCTCTTCCCTACTTCCAATCAATATTTCTTGTTCCATGAATTAATATTTCAAAAAGTGAGGTACAGGGGCAACTAGGTGGTGCAGTGAATAGAGCACCAACCCTGGAGTCAGGAGGACCTGAGTTCAAATCCAGCCTCAGATACTTAACACTTACTACCTTGGGCAAGTCACCTAGCCCCAATTGCCCTGCAACCCCGCCCCCTACCCCTGCCAAAAGCAAAAAAAAAAAAAAAAAAAAGAGAGAGGTACAACAGAAATTAATAAGGATGATAAAAGATATGCAAATTCGATAATATGAAATGTGAGAGAGAAGTTTCAAGCTTTGTACTTGAGAAGCCCTCCCCTCATGAGGACAGAGCTCTGACCTGGTTAGAGAGGCAAGATAGTCTCAAATAGGTTCAGATGGCCTCCTATGCTGTCAGATAAGGTCAAATTGTCAGTCAATGTTGCTACTTTTCTTTATAACAAAGGAGGCTGGGGGCTGGGAGAGGGGGAGGACTATACCAGGAAACGACTGTGTTCTAAAGAAAAAAAGATATCAATTTAAAAAATTTTAAATGGTTAGAGAAGTTTGTCTTCCACACTCCCCAGCTTGGCTTTCTTTACAATTTGCTCCATGAAAGAACACTGCATTTGGAGTAAAGAGACAAGGATTAAAATTTTGGATCTGATTTTTACTAGTTCTTCAATCTTGGGCCAGTTCCTTAACCTCTCAGGACCCAGTTTCTTCATCTGTAAAATGGGGTTTATAGGGTCATAGCTTTAGATCTGGAAGGTACCTTAAAGGTAGAACTGTTAGCTAATCCAACTCTCTAATTTCATAGTAGAAGAAATCAAGTCCCATAGAAGTGAAATAACATCCCCAAAGTCACACAGAGAGTAAATGGTATAGCAAAGATTTGGATCTCAGACTCCAAGTCTTTGCATTACAATAGATGCTTCATGTCTGATAACTTCTGCATCACCCTTTCAAATTGGTATAAGTTTGTTGTGAAGAAAACATCATATAAAACTTAATGTGACTATGAATTGTTGTTATTATTTTTTTTAATGCAGTATGGAAGAATGGATAGAGAGCTGGCCTTCAAGTCTGGAAGACCAGGGTTTAAAATCTGTCTTCTGACATATTATAGTGCAAGCTCTGGGCCCATCCCCAAATTAAGTTCATGGGGTAATAGCTTTAGAACTGTAAGGGACCTGAGAAGCCATCTATTCCAATCCCTTCATTTTATAGTTGAGGAAATTGAGACCCAGGACAGTTAAGTGACTTACTCAAAGTCTCATAGGTAGTAATCAGTCAGAGGTAGAATTTGAACTCAAGTCCTCAGTCTCCAGAGTCAATTCTCTTACCATCACTGTACTTTATGATCTTTATCTGCTTTGGTGGAAGGTGTTTCCAAACTTGTAGTGTCCAATGTAGATGAAATCATGGGTCCATTTCCAACATCTCCTATCCCCTTCTGGTCCTCTTATGGTAGAAAGTGCTAATGAAGTAAATCACACTGAGTGTTTTTCCCCATAAAGGAGAATTGATTCTTAGAGAGAAGCCTGTAGAGAGTAATATCAAACCCAAAGGGATGCCTCTAATGACATTCCCCACTCCTCATGTCCAATCTGTTGCAGAGTCCTATCGTTTCTCCCTCTGTAACATCTCCTGGACATGCTCCCTTCTCCTCCACCACCACCCCGCTGCAGGCTCTCACACCTGAACTATGGCAGTAGCCTCCTTAGTGGTTCTCCCCGACTGAAGCCTCTTCCTACTCTAGTAAGATCTTTCTTAAGCACAGGTCTGACCCTCGCCCCCTCTCAATAAACTCTATTGGTTCCCAGTTACCTCCAGGATGAAATATAAAATCCTTCATTTGGTTTTAAAAGTATTTCATAACTTGCCTCCTTCCTACCTTTCCAGGCTCACCTGTAAAGTGGAGATTGTAATGGTGTCTTACAACCAAATCAGATATTTGTAAAGGGCTTAGCATAGTGCCTGGCTCAGAGTAGGCTTTTAATAAGTGCTTCTTCCCTTCCCCTTCTTATACCTTACACAGTAACTCTTGGCCCTCAAGCACTCTGCAGTTCAATGACACTGGCCTCCTTGCTGTTCCTTGAATGAAACACTCTATTTCCTGACTTTGAGTATTTTTTTTTGGCTGTCACTCAGGTATGGAACTCTCTTCCTCCTCATTTCTGACTTCTAGCTTCCCCAGCTAAATTCTCACTTTCTGTAAGAAGTCTTTCCTGGTCCTCATTCACCTTAGGGCCTTCACTCTGAGATCTTACTTAGTGTATCCTGCAACTATCTCATATGTACATTATTGTTTACACATTATCTAGACTGTGAATTTCTTGAGAGCAGGGACTGGTTGGGGGTTTTCCTTGTGTTATTGCTTTGTTCTTTGCTTTCTGCCTTTCTTTACATTCCCAGTGCTTAGCACCATGTCTGGCACATAGTAAGCACTTATTCAATGTTTATTGATTGACAGAGGTGCTTAATAAATGCTTGCTAACTGACTTAGAATTTTGACAGGGTAGCAGCAGTTCATTGGAACAGATATTTCTGGGTGGGGAGGAAGGCAAAGTCTTGTGTTCCTCATATCATACTCCACATAGGTAATTATCTGTAACATGTAAGATTTCTTTGTGGATTTCTGGAGCATTCTCAGAAAGCAACATGCTGTCGTGACAAGAGCTTTGCATTTGCAGTCAGAGGAGACTTGGGTTCAAATCCTGCCTCTTAAAGTTACCAGTTGTGTGACTGTAAGGAAATCATTAACTTCTCAGTCTTTTCACCTACAAGACTGGTATAGAGGAAGTAAGAATTGAGAGCTCCACTCAGGCAGCTTTGTGACAAGGTTAAAAGAACAACCAGGCTTCAAATCTTGTTGTGGGCACTTATTACCTATATGACCTAGGGCAAGGCACTTAACTTCCTATTGCCCTAGACCACTCCCTAAGACTATCAATGGCTCAACAATTCCACATATGCATTAGGAGAGGGAGCTTCCTCCACAGAGTTCTTTATGCCAATGATGTCATGGTCCAAGACCAAAAATAAAATGGAGAAAATAATTGTTTCGACGTTTACTTCATAGAGCTGTTGCAAACTAAATGCTTTGCACACCTTAAAGTGCTATATAAAGGTCACCAATGATTATTTTTAAGGGAATATTTATATTCTCTGGTCTTTATTTGGGGGGAAGGAGGAATTAAGTTGCTAGTTAGTAGAAATGAAGGTGACATTTAAAAATATTTTTTTCTCTCCTCTTAGTCTCCAATGTTAATACTTAGTCTGCTCTTAATGCTTCCTGATTTTCTTTAAATGAGCCCATGTTATAGGATGAGCAGCTGAGCTTATCTGCTGAACCAAAATGGTTGAATCCAAAGTTAACAATGAGGAAGGGGGTGTAAGTGTAACTTACTTTCAGATAAAGAAACAGAAGATTAGAATGGCTGCTTAATTGGACTCAGAGACCTACCCAACATCACACACAGGTAGTAAATACACTAGTCAAGATGGGACCAAGAGAAGTCTATGGCTCAGCATTAGAGCAAGTTATTATTTTTAATAACATTTTACTTTTCCCCAATTGCATGTAAAACATTTTAAATTTTTATTTAAAATAACACTTTATCTTTTTCCCAACTACATGTAAAGACAATTTTAACATTGATTTTTTCAAAAATTTGAGTTCCAAATTTTCTCCCTCTTTCTCTCCCCTCTCCCCTCTCTGACATGGCAAGCAATTTGACATAGATTATACATTTGCAATCATGAAATCATATTTTATTAGTCATGTTGTAAAATAAAACACAGACCAAAAAAACAATTTTAAAAATAAAGTGAAAAAACCCAGAATGCTTCAATTTGCATTCAGATTCCTTCAGTTCTTTTTTTGGAGATGGATAACATTTTTCATCATGAGTCCTTTGAAATTTGTCTTGGATCATTGTCTTGCTGAGAAGAGCTAAGTCTATCAAAGTTGGTTATTATACAATATTACTGTTACCGTGTGCAATGTTCTGGTTCTGCTCACTTCACTCACCTTCATTTCATGTAAGTCTTCCCAGGTTTTTCTGAAATCATCCAGCTCATCACTTCTTATAACACAATAGTATCCTATTACAACTAGAAAGCACAACTTAGTCATTCCCCAACTGATGGACCTCTCTTCAATTTCCAATTCTTTGCTACCACAAAAAGAACTTCTGTAAATAGTTTTGTACAAATAGAACCTATCCCTTTAAAAAAAAAAAGAATTTCTTTAGGATACAAACCTAGTAGTGGTATTGCTGGGTCAAAAGGTATGTACAGTTTTATAGCTCTTTAAGCATAGTTCCAGAATTATTAGATCAGTTCACAACTCCACCAAGAGTACATTAGGTCCTAGTTTTCCAACATCTTCTCCAACAGATGTCATTTTCCTTTTCTGTCATATTAACCAATCTGATAGGTGTGAGGTGGTAGCTCAGAGTTGCTTTAATTTGCATATCTCTAATCATTAGTGATTTCGAGCATTTTTCACATGACTACAGATTTGATTTAAGAACTGGTGTTCCTCATTAGCTTCTCCAGCCACATTTATTCTCTGCTTTTCCCCCCTCCTATCCCACCATTCAGAGAGGTTTTCTCCCTACTCTTTTTGCAGACAGCTCTGAATAGCAGCAGGTTTTGTAGAAGCCAGTTCAATGGAGAAGGGCTTTGGACCTCCAGTTGCTGCAACCTAGATCATGTGGCCTTGGATCATAGTGAAAAACCATCAGGCTCACTACCATTTCCCCTTTTCACCCCCACGCCTAACCCTCCCACCTCCAAACGTACTCCCTGTGCTGTTTCTATGGCAACAGAAGGCATTGCTGTAATTTTACACCTAAGAAATGCATACCACCCCAAGGAGCACAATACCCAGAATTCATTACAAGTTTCTCCTCTGGCCATACAGAGTGTGCATGTACTGAATATGAGATGGACCTATCATCTAAGTCAATGGACTTACAGTTGAATTAGATCTTTTACTCAAGGGACATCAATGTTATAGAACACATAATTCGTCATTGTTTTTAGCAACTTTACCTCTGATATAGAGTGCTAGACATGAAGTCAGGAAAATCTGTGTTCAAGTTTTGCCTCTAATACTTCCTAGCTTAGAGACTATTAAGTCACTTCACTCAGAATATCTGCCACTGAATTATGGACAGGTGGAAATCTTTTATTTTAATTGGTGGAGGGAATTCTGAAATTACAGATTCTTGACATATTGATATAGTACTTTTGACTAAATTAAATTATATGCATACATGATAAGCTGAAAAACCTGTAAAAAGTACTACTTTTTAAAATATAGACTTTTAGCTTTGAGAATACCTTCAGATACCTGCAAGCAAAACTCAAGGCAAAAGTTTGGACTTGGAGAAATGATAGTCCTTTTAGTAGGGGTTAGTGGTGAGGGGCATCTATAATATTTCATACATAAATTATGGTCAATTATAAGATTATACAAGGGAGCCATTATGAGTGGTTTCCCTCTGGCCATCATCACATTGAGACACAGGCAGACAGTAAGAACTGAGAGGTGAGGCCCAGGCTAAGGAGAAATTGAAAATGGGAGCTTGAGCTGGAGAGTAGTATGTGATTCCACAACTAAGCTTCTGTCTATCCTTCCATTTTGTCCACAACAGGATTCTTTGGTTATCCTTTTTTTTTTAAACTACCGAAGATACTTGCAAACGTGTCCTTGAAGATATCCCCAAAATCTTGAGTCTGGCAAACTGGACAGATCCTCTTAATAGTACCACCATCTTTTCCTGCTCCTATGACCAGGCAAGGAATGTAACTGACACCCACTACAAGAAATGTGCCCAATGATGCTCCCTTCTACCTTACTTTGATGGATCCATAACCTTATCGGTGTGGTTATTCCATTTACAATCTCTCACCCTGTGTGATGCCTGTCAAATATACTGGAAGCCTTCTCCTAGGTTTTCTAAAAATTTTTTTTTATTCAATAAATTTGAACTATGGGCTACAGATATTTGATAAGATTTTACTGGTCTTTCAATTCCTTCAGTCTTCTGATGGCAGATTTGACTGTGACTACAGAGGTGCTATTGTAGGTCCATGCACCACCAGCTACTGTTTTCATACGGGATCCACAGTGCCAGATACCCACAGCCTGTGTCTTCATTTTGTTTTTGCCACAGAAGGAGCAGGTATACTTGGCATGCTGGCTAATTTCAATTTTCTTCACCATTTTCCTGAGGGATGCACCATAATGTGTTCCATATTTACCAACAATTGGTATATTTAGCCATGTTAGTGGTGCTGGGGCTGGAGCTTGGAGAGGTGGTTTTCTAAAAATTTAAGGCTATCACTGCAGTATTTGGGACGTCCATCTTTTATTTCTCATATATCACATAACTGATCCACCTCATTTAATGAGCATACACTTCTTGGATGAAAGCTTTTACCTCATTTCTTGAGAACACATCATGATTGGTAATATATTACACTATACTTGTACCCTCATACAGCTAGGTGTTTGCTCTAGGTGAAGAGAGAACTGGGTCTGGAATCGGGAGACCAGAGTTCAAATTCAACCTCAGATTCTTACTAGCTGTGTGACCCTGGGCAAGATTTAACCTTGTCTGCCTCAATTTCCTCAACTGTATAATAACAATAATAACGGCATCTACCACACAGGGTTGTTGTGAAGATGATATGAGACAACATTTGCAAAGTGTTTAGCACATAGTAGGCACCTAATAATTGCTTCCCTTTTTCCTTACTGCTTGCTCACTATGTGTCTTTCCATTACCGTATGGGTCACCTATACTCCCTTGGTATGAACACCATCCCCCAAAGAAAGGAAAAGAGATGTCAGCACCACAAAATTTTACTTAGCCACATTACCCGGTTTCTTTGGCGCCATTAAGGAAGACAAGGGATATTTTAGGTATGTTCCTAAATTTCTTAGACTGATGCTATGGAAAGCAATAATGACCTTTCCTAAACCATCCTTTGGTGCCCTTCATAATATCCATGGGCTGAACTCAAGACAATATTAATAGTATTTAATTTATTTTTTAATTGATGCAATTTGTTTGGATACAATAATCAAACCAATCTCCTACAAAACATAGATTTTTCCCCCATGCTTCTAAATGGTGAACTGGTCAATTGTGTGTTAACAAGGAGAAATGTGTCCTTTGGCAGGATGGTGGGTACTAACATCAATTCTAGCATTCAATCAGAATTTTGTTTTCTCTCCATCTGCTTCTATTATCATTATTGTAGTGATTGTCTCTGTTATTCATTGGGTTCTTCCTTCTTTGTTTTGCTTCACTTCACAAAAGTTTTCAAAAGTTTTTCTGAATTCTTTCTATTTGCCATTCTTTATAATTCAGCAGCAGTCTATTGCATTTGCATTGCATCTATAAACCATAATTTTTCCAGCTATTCCCCAAAATTTGGGCATGCATTTTGTTTCCAGCTTTTTCACAAATAGTTTTCAGGATGGTTTAAGTTCTGGCTAATTCTCCACTTGTTGGCTTTAAAAGGATGTAGGCACTCCTAAGTAGACCTCTTTCTGCCTGTTTCCCTAGTGTACTGGTTTAAGAACCAGAGTCACCACCTCTTGGCCCAACCCCCTCTTCATCATTCCTAACACCTCCTTGTTTAGTGGATGGCTAGAGGGGAACCTGACTTGTCAGATCTTTTATATAATCTGATAATTGATCATGACCTCAAGATGAAATAACCTGATCCCCTCCTCTAATTAGCTCCTGCTACTGAAATGATTTTTTTTTCAGTCACACACTGGGGGTTGGGAACAATCTCATCATGGAAAATCTAAGTCTGTGGCTTCTCCACATCACTGAGGCCTGTCCAAGTGATACTGAATTTCAGAGTTTTCTGTATTATGTTTCAGCCACAGCCCTGTACTTTTGAAAGTTACTGGATTTTGATATGAAAGCAAAGGCAATGAGCTCCCTGAGCCCAAACAAACTGTCTTTAAATTGGGTAAATGTGTTTCTCCAACTTAAGAATCTCTTAGAAGAGAAGATCTTGATTGGTGACAGATATAAGTTGTGATCTCTTAAGACTTTTTTTTAAATCAAGTTTTTTTTAGTTAACAAAAATCCATTTTTTTCTTTTCCCCTTCCCACCCACCCTACTGGAAAATAATAATAATAAAAAAAAGATAAACAAAATCCGTATAAAGAAATATCCAGTCAAGCAAAACAAATTTCCTCATTGGCCATTCTCAAAAAGCATGTCTCATTCTGCTCTGAGTCCTATGACAGAGCAGTCCTCTCTGTCAGGAGGTATTAGGCCTAATCATCAGTGATCTCACAGAACTGTAAGGGAAATTCCATTTTCTATCCCAGATGGGAGACAAAGCTTCCAAAAAGCAGCCCAAACTAGAGTGGTATCAACATAAATGCTGGTTCCCAAGCAAACATTTCAGAAAAGGCCCACTTAGCTGTTAACTGCCAATTAAGATAAACAACTCTTCAGCAGAGAGGCCCTCCCCCACCCTCCATTCTACCCCCTACCTTTTCATGGATGTGTATTTTGAATTTCATGGATGTGTACTTGAATAATCACAGTGCTTTTCCCATCCTTGGTCTCATTCATCCACCCCCAGGAGGTAGGGATAGGCAAAGATTATTCTCCCCATTTCACCAACAAGAAAATCAGATCCCATAGAAGGGGCAAGGAACTTGTTGGACACCCATACTCAAAAGTCAGCATTACAACTACCCTAGAATTAAAGCGAGTCATGTGATATCCCTATTCCTCTTGCCTTCCCCGGTTGTTTAACGGGTCCCGAAATTTCTGAAAATGCCTTTGAGCTACTTTTGTTTCTTTCCCTCAGACCATGCTTTCCTTTACCTCTCTCAATGGCTCCAGTTCTCAATTATTCTCTTCACGATGCCCTTGAATAGCAGCCTCTGCCTTCTCTCCCCCCCTCAACTTTTCATCAGCACAGCTGCTTATAAGTCTGAAAAGCTAATGTTTTAAAAATCCCAAAATCATCAGACGCATAAGTAATTGCATCCTGGCAAGATTAAATTAGGTGAGTTAGACAAGCAGCAGGGGGTGTTATAATTCAGTACTTCGGAGGATAACCAAGTGAGTAAATATCAAATGAAAGAAAGATTCTCATTTCCTCTCTTGGCTCCTTCGGGCAAAGCCCAATTGGAGACCCCAGCATTTGACAAACACGGCAAAGACGCTGCTCTCCCTGCCCCCACAGTCCCTTTACCACCGAGGTCTGGGCAAAGGTGGGACCCAAGATCCAGAGGCAGCTGATTCTTCAACTTCTGCTCCCCATCACTGCGCCACAGATGGTACCAAGGATCAGAGAAGATCAGAAAATATCTCCATCGAATATTTCATCTCTGAGTTGGTTGACCAATAGTTGGGAAGGGCCTTTAAGATGTGTTTAATGAATCTAAGGAATCAAAAGGTTTCAATAATTGTCAATTCCACATGAACTTTCATAAAATTTTGCAAGTATTTGAGACTTGCCAATAAGGAGCAATTTTCACAGAATTCCCCAGAATCAATTAATGGTACAGCTGAAAGGGACTGAAGAGATCACCTCATCCAAGGAGTCTTAACATTTTTTATGTCATGTCCCTTTTGGGACGGTCTGTGGGTGCCTTCTCAGAATAGTGTTTTTTACATGCATAAAATAAAATAGACAGATTACAGTGGAAACCAATGAAATTAAGATAATTATCAACCTGAAGCAATCTTTGTAGCATTCCGAGCATAAACTGAATCTTTTCTGGTACTGATTCATTTTTTCCAGGGGAGTGAGTTACAGGGAGATAACCAATATTCTTATTTTCAAGAGAAAGCAGAGAAGTTAAAAATATCACTCCTGCCAAAAACCAAACAAATAAAAAAAAAAGGTATGCTCTATTTCACGCCTGTGAAATTACTGGTCACTGTAATCAGAATTATGAAGTCTTTTAGTGTTGTTATGCTTTATCTGATTCTAGGCAGAATGCACATTATTCTCCTGATTCTATTTCCTTCACTTGACTTCAGTCCATATAAGTCTTCCCAAGTTTCTTTGAACTCTTCCTATTTGTTGATTGTTACGGTACAATAATATTCTATTATATTTCTATGCCACAATTGTTCAGCTATTCCACAAATGATGGGTACCATCTTTCCTTCAGTCTTTTTCTATTATGAAACTGCTACTCTAAATAAGGGACTGGGTCTGTGGTGTAGAAGATACTTGGATGAGGAAGCTCCTCCTTCCAATACAGACTGGTACTTTCTCTACAATTTATAATCCTAGACAGTAGTATAGAGCACTGAGAGCTTAAAGCGACTTACCTAGGATCACACAAGTATTTGTCCAAGGCAAGACTTGAATCCAGGCCCTTCTGGTTCTATGCCACACTGCTATAAATATTTCTGTCTATAGGGAACCTTATTCTCTGTCTTTGACTTTCTTGGGGTATATGCATAATAGAGTCATTGCTCCATCAAATGGCCTGTTTACTTTCGTGATTTTTAGAATTATAATTCCAAATTGTTTCCTAGAATGACTGGACAACTTCACAAGTGGATTAGCATGTTTGTTCTCCCACTGCCCTTCAGACGTCATCTTTGCCAATCTGATAGGTATGAAGTGACCCTCAGAGATCAATAAATTTATCAATAAACATGTCAGGAACTGAGATAATTGCTGGGGACAAGACAACTGAAAAATAGATCCTGAGCTCAAGAAGCTTACATTCTTTTTTGTTTGTGTGTTTTGTTTTGTTTTTTAAAGCAATCGGGGTAAAGTAACTTGCTCAAGGTTACACAGCCAGTTATGTCTGGGTGTGGTGCTAAGTATCCAAGCCCAGATTTGATCCCCAGGTCATCCTGACACTGGAGCCTGTGCTCTTACTCGCTGAGCCACCTGGCCACGCCTAAGCAATTGGGGTTAAGTAACTTGCTCAAGTTTACACGGCCAGGTGTTTCTGGGTGAGTGCTAAGTGTCTGAGCCCAGATTCGATTTCCAGGTCATCCTGACACTGGGGCTGGTGCTCTTACTCGCTGAGCCACCTGGCCGCCCCCAAGAAGCTTACATTCTAAAGGTAAGACAACATGTATTTATATAACTACATACAGAATATATGTAAAATGAAAACATTAGTTTAAGGAGGGAGCATCTTAACAGCTAGAGATATCTGGAAAGGATTTCCATAGAAAGTGATGTTCGCCAAGAAATAAAGGATGATACCATAAGCAAATCAGAAGAGCATGGAATAGTTTACCTGTCAAATCTATGGAAAAGGGAAGAATTTGGAACCAAACAAAATATGGAGAGTACTATGGAATGTAAAACGGATAATTTTGATTATATGAAGTTAAAAAGGTTTTGCATAAACCAAACAAATGCAACAAAAATTAGAAGGAAAGTAGAAAACTGGGGGGAAATTTTTTATGGCAAGTGTCTCTGATAAAGACCTTATTTCTCAACTATACAGAGAACTGAGTCAAATTTAAGAAAATATGTCATTCTCAACTGATAAATGGTCAAAGGATATGAACAAGCAGATTTCAGAAGAAAAAATCAAAGCTATCTATGGTCATATGAAAAAATGCTCAAAATCACTATTGATTAGAGAAATACAAATAAAAACAACTCTGAGGTACCACCTCACACCTACCATATTGGTTAATATGACAAAAAGAGGAAATGATAAATGTTGGAGGAGATGTGAGAAAACTGGGACACTAATGCACTGTTGTGGAGTTGTGAACTGATCTACCCATTCTATATCCAAAGGGCTATAAAATTGTGCATACCCTTCAATCCAGCAATACAACTATTAGGGCTGTATCCCAAAGAGATAAAAAAAAAAAAAAGGGAAAAGAACCTATTAGTACAAAACTATTTACAGCAGCCCTTTTTGTGGTAGCCAAGAACTGAAAATTAAGAATATGCCCATCATTTGGGGAAGGCTGAACAAGTTGTGGCATATGATTATAATGTAACATTATTGTGCTATAAGAAATGACAAAAAAGGTGATTTCAGAAAAATCTGGAAATAATTAAATGAACTGATAAGAAGTGAAGTGAGCAGAACCAGGACATTGTATACAATATTGTACAGCAATATTATTGATGAACAACTGTGAAGGACTTAGCTATTCCTAGCAATATAATAATCCAACATATAATCCCAAAGGACTCATGATGAAAAATTCTGTAAAATTGCCTCCAGAGAAAGAACTGATAGAGTCTGAATATAGATTGAAACATACTCATTTTTACCTCCCTCCCTCCCTCCCTTCCTTCCTTCCTTCCTTCCTTCCTTCTTTCATTCCTTCCTTCCTCTCCCTCTCAGTTTTCTTCCATAAAATAACTAATATGGAAATGTTTTACATAACTACACATGTATAATCTGTATCAGATTGCTTACCATCTCAGAGAGGGATGAGGGGAGGAAGGGAGGAACAGAATTTGGAAAACAAAACTTAAAAAATATTTAAAATTGTTTTTAAGTGTAATTGGGAGAAAATAAAATGTGTTTGTTTTTTTAAAAGAATGTGATATTTGAGGCAAGTCTTAAAGGAAAGCAGAGTTCAAGAGGCAGAAGTTTAGGAGTGGAAGACAGTTTACGTGTGGAAGACAGTTACTGTAAAGGTATATCAAGGGGAGAGGGAATAATCATGTTTGTCGAATGGCAAGCAGACCTCCATGACTTCACCATAGAGTCTGTGTAGGGGAATAATGCATAAGAAAACTGGAAAAGTAGGAAGAGGCCAGGTTGTTAATACTTTCAAATGACAGTTTAAATCTGATGCTACAGCTACTAGGGAATCATTGTTGCTTATTGAGTGGTGATGGTTATGGTCATACCTGCATGTTCAGAAATCACTGGTGGCAGTATGAAGATTAGACTAGAGAAGGGAGAAATTTAAGATTAAAAGTTAACAGATGATGATGATGATGATGATGATGATGATGATGATGATTATGATGATGAGATGATTACTAACATTTATAGAGTATTTTAAGGTTGGCAAAGCTTTTTACCTATGATATCTCTTTTGAGCCTCACAACAATCCTATGCGACAGATACTCTTATTATGCCCATTTTACAGATGGGGACACTGAGTCTGACAGTGGGTTAACTTGCCCAGAGTCACACATAGCTATCAAGTGTCTGAATCAGAATTCAAAGTCAGGCCTTCATGACTCCAAATCTAGTGCTCTACCTGCTTCACTGGGTATCTGTATCAATCTACTACTGCCATCTAATAGAAAATTGTTGGCAATAGTCCAGAGATGTTTTGATTTGCCTTTCTCATATTACTAGTGATTATTCTCTTCTAACTAAAAATTTCAGAGAATTCTAACATTCATTTCTTCTTTTGAAAATAGTCCATTCACATCTTTTTTTTTTTTATAAATCTATTGGGGAATGACTCTTGTTACCCATCTCACTCAGAGGAATTTGCATTTTATTATTTTTCATTTCTAATTTTTATTTTCAATTCCAAATTATCTCCCTACAACCTCTTTCTCAATTATTGAGAAAGCAAGAAATATGAAACACATTTTACATATGAAATCATGCAAAACACTTCCTCATTAGCCATGTTGTGAAAAAAAGGGAAGCAAGGAAAATAAAGACAGAAAAAAATATGCTTCCACCTGTACTCAGAATCCATCAATTATCTCTCTGGAAGTGGGTAAAATTTTTCATCAAAAATCCTTTAGAATTGTGGATCATTGTATTGATCAGAGTTGTAAGTCTTTCACAGCTGTAATTGTTATAATATTACTGTTATTGCTTACAATGATCTCTTGGTTCAGCTCACTTCACTTAGCATCAGTTCATATAAGTTTTTCCAGGGTTTTTTTTTAACCATCTTTATAATTTCTTACAGCACAAGAGTATTCTATCACAATCATATATCACAACCTGGGTGTTCAGCCATTTTCTAATTAATGGGTATCTCCTCAGTTTCCAATTCTTTGTCACCACAAAACTTCCATAAATATCTTTGCACATGTGTCCTTTTCTTTTTTCTCTGATCTCTTTTGGGTATAGACCTAGTAGCAGTATTGCTGGGTCAAAGGGTATGCAGTTTTATAGTTCTTTAGTTCCAAATTGTTTTCCAGAATGTTTGGACTAGTTCACAACTGTATCAACAATGCATTAGTGTATCTATTTTCCCATATCCCTTTCAGCATGTCATTTTCCTTTTCTTTCATCTCAATCTGATGAATATGAGGTAATGCCTCAGAGTTGTTTTAATTTGCATTTTTCAGATTGTTAGTGATTTAAATCATTTTATATGACTCTTGATAGCTTTGATTTCTTCTCCTGAAAACTACCTGTTCATATCCTTTGACCATTTATCAATTAGAGAAAACCTCTTTTTTATACAAAATTGAATCATTTATATATTTGAGAAATATGAGAATAAGAGAAATTTGTTATAAAATTCCCCCTACCTGAGTTTGTTTTTCTGGACTGCATTAGTTTTGTTTGTACAAAACCTTTTTAATTTCATGTAATAAAAATTATCCACTTTACCTCCCATAATCCTCTTTATGCCTTATTTAGTCATGAATTCTTCCCCTATTCATATATCCGTCAGGTAATTTTTTTTCCATGCTCCCATATTTATGACATCACCCTTTATATATAAATCAGATGTCCATTTAGAGCTTATTTTGATATATGGTGTGAGATGTTGGTCTATGCCTAGTTTCTGCCAGACTACTTTTCAGTTGTCTCAGCAGTTTTTGCCAAATAGTGAGTTCTTGCCCCAACAGCTGGAATCTTCAAGTTTATCAAACACTAGATTACTGTGGTCATTTGCGTATGTATATTATGTACTTAATCTATCCCATTGATCAACCACTCTTTTTCTTATCTAGTATCAAATTTCTTTGATGATTACTTTGTAATTTTACTTTGCAGTTTTACTTTGTAATCATTTGAATCTAGGCTGCCTTCCTTCACATTTTTTTTCATTGATTCCCTTGATATTCGGGACCTTTTGTTCTTCCAGGTAAATGTTATTTTTTTCTAGCTCTATTAAGTAATTGTTTGATAGTTTCGTATGGCTCTGAATAAGTGAAGTAATTTAAGTAGTAATGTAATTTTTATTATATTGGCTCAGTCTACCAATAAATGATTATCATGTTTATATTTATTTAGATTTTTTTATTTGCATGAAGTTTTTTATAATTGTGTTCATATAGACTCTGTGTGTGTGTGTATGTGTGTGTGTTGGCAGGTAGACTTCCAAGTACCTTATACTCTCTGCTATAACGGCTATTTAAATGGAATTCTCTTCCTACTGGATTTTCTTGTTGTTGTTTGTCCTTCCTTCTCAAAGAGGACCATAACATCCTCCAGAGCCATGTGGGTCCAGATCAGAATGACTGGAGATGGCCCTGGATGTAGCAGGAGACCTTGGCATTTTTAAGCTAAGATATTTAACAGGTCTCAGTCTGACTGAGGTAATGCCCATTCAGCGACTAAGTGGGGCTTGTCTGGGACCTATTGTTAGCCAATCAGTGAGAGCCAGAGTGATTTGGGTTTAAGGCATAGTCCTTAAGAAAAAAGAAATTTTTTCAGCTTGGTGGCACAGTGAATAGAGCACTGTCCCTGAAGTCAGAAGGACCTAAGTTCAAATCCAGCCTCAGATATTTAATACTTACTGTGTGACCTTAGGCAAATCACTTAATCCCAATTGCCTTGCCTTCCTCCCTCCAAAAAAAAAAAAAGAAAGAAAAGTGTTTTGGAGATCAAAATTACATTCCTTTGGGCAGAGCACCTGCTAGTGAGGGTATGATAGCATATGTGAACAGAGGGAAAAGGGAAGGAAGGAAGGAAGGAAGGAAGGAAGGAAGGAAGGAAGGAAGGAAGGACTGTGTTGCTCAATTGGCCAGTTCCAGTTGGGTCCCCAGTTGTTTGTCTTTGTTCTCAAAGAGGACCATGACATTAGGGAGGTGAAGCCATAACATGCAAGTGGATTTAAGTGCTCATGACTTATGTGCATTTATTTTATATCCTGAAACTTTGCTAAAATTGTTAATTATTTCAATTAGTTTTTTGGCTAATTCTCTAGAGTTCTCTAAGTATAGCATCACATTATCTGCAAAGAGTGATAGTTTGGTTTCCTTGTTACCTATGCTTATTCCTTCAATTTCCTTTTCTTATCTTATTGATATAACTAGCATTTCTAGCACAATACTGATTAATAATGGTGATGATGGACATCCTTGTTTCATCCTGGTCTTATTAGGAAGTAGTCTGGCTCATCCCCATTACAGATAATGCTTGTTTTTGATTTCAGATAGATACTTAGTGTTTTAAGAAAAAGCTTGATTTTTTAATGCTTTCTAGTGTTTTTTTTAAGAGGAATAAGTGTTGTAATTTGTCAAGTTTTCTCTGCATATTGATATGATTTTTTGTTACTTATATGGTCAATTTTCCTAATATTATTTTGCTAATATTAAACCAGTCCTACATTTCTGATATAAATCCAAACTTCTATTCATGATACATTGCTGTAATCTCCCCGTTAGTATTTTATTTGAAATGTTCACATCAATATTCATTAGGGAATTTGGTCTATAGTTTTCTTGCTCAGTTTTTGCTCTCTCCAATGGCATGTATATTTCAAAAGAGGATTTTATAAAAAGTTAAATTTACTGGATGTAAAGATACTATGAAAGAAGGAAAAAAGAGACATGGGGCAGATGGATTCCTGGGTATTCTATCAAATGTTTAAAGAGCAATTAATGTTTATTCAAGTTACTCTAAAAGTTGAGAAAAATATTCCATCAAATTCCTTTTATAAGGCAAATATAATCCTGTAACTAAACCACAGAAGGATAAATTAAAGAAAGACAAATAAAGACCAAGATCATTAATGAATTTTTTGTAAAATCCTAACAGAGACTATGGCAATATATACAAAAAATTAACCACTGTTATTAAGTTGGATTTATATCAAGGATACAAGGATGGTTCTACATCAGGAAAACAATTACCATATTAAAATTAAATATACCCCTAAACCACATGAAGATTATATCAGCAAAGGTAGGAAAAAAGCTTTTGACAAATCATAACATTAGTTTATGCTAAAAAAAAAAATCTAGAAGTATAGACATAGAAAGTCCATTAATTAAAAGGATAAAAAGTACTTCTCTAAAACCAAAACCTATAATTATTTGCAATGGAGAAATGCTAGAAATGTTTCCAATAAATATGAGTAAAGTAAGGATGCCCCTTTTCCCCACTATTATTTGACATAGTTCTAGAAATGTTAGGCATAGTAACAAAATAAGAGGAAAAAATGAAAGGCATAAACATAGACACAAAGGAGATGAAACTATTTCTGCTTGCTGATGTTGTAAAGATTTACTTAGAAAGCTCCAGGGAATTAGTAAACAAGCTAATTGAGATAATGAATAGCTTCAGTAAAGCACACAAAAATCAACAGCATTTTTATATAGCAATAACAAAACATGGAAAAACAGAAAGGGAAATCCCATTCAAAATAACTACAATGCAGAAAATACTTGTAAGTCAATCGGTCGAGGTACTTCATGCTTTATATAGATACACTTACAAAAACGTTCTTTAAAGAAACAAAGAACATTTAAATAATAGGGAGGATAGTTGATGCTCATGGTCAGATCACATCAATGGAATAACATATAATAGCATCACCTAAATTAATTTACAGATCTAGAACTATATCAATATACTTCATAAAAATAGATAAGAGGATTTGTGTTAATATGGATATCACACTGAACTTGTAATCAGGAAGACCTCTGAAGTCTTAACCCTAGACACTTAATGTGTGACCCAAGACAACTTACTTAAGATCTCTGGGTCTCAGCTTCTTCATCTATAAAATGAGAGAGTTGAACTTGATAACCTCTAACATTCTATTTGTCTCTAAATCTATTATCTAATGATAATAATAACAAAATTCATTTGTAGGAACAAAAACTCTAGAATTTCTAGGACAATAATGGAGAAGGATAAATGAAGACAGAATAGCATTCCTAGACTCAAATTACATAATAAAACACCAGCCATCAAAATTTTTGGTGCTGGTTTAAAAATGGAAAAGTAGATTAGGGAAATATTTTAGATAAAAAAGTTAGGAAAAATGGAATTCAATTACTTGAGGAAGAATTCTTCACATGATGAGAGCTATTAGAAAATTGGAAGCAACTTGGGAAAAAATTAGTTTTTAGACCAGCATTTTATGCCACATGTCACAATGGTCTCAAGAAGTTTATATCACAAGTATATAAGACTAAAAGTCATTCTCCAGTGGCTAAATGGTCAAATGAAAAGAATTGTGGATTATAAATAACCATATGAAATATTGCTTCAAATACCCAATCAAAATTCCAATAGGTATTATCTACCTACTTCCAGGACACTCCCCTTCTTTTCTCAATGAGTTTAATGCATGACTCACAGTCTTTCTCCCCATCCCAATTTCTACCTTTATTCTAGGGGAATTGATAATCTGTCAAATGCCCTAACTTTATATTTCCTCAACTTAGTCTTTCATCTGACCTACTTCATCCCACCTCAGCTACAAAGATATCTCTGATCTTGCCATAACCTACAACTGCATTGCTTTCATGTTTATAAACTCTGAAATGTCCTTATCTGATCATAATCTGATGTTATTCCACCTCTCTCTCTGCCTTGCAACCCAAAACCCTGTTCTTTGTCCATACCATGATTTCTAATGCTTTGATCTTTGAGTTCTTTCCTAGGCCATCACCTATGTAGTAGCTACAGTCTCTTTCCTTCTCCATTTTGTATTCTTGCTGAACCAATTCAATTTGACACTGTACTCTGCCCTGTCAAGCTTCAGTCATGGATTACTTGCACCATCCATTGCCTCCTACTCATGAACTACTGAACAAAACTGGAGAAAACCATGAAACCATGCTCAAATAATTTCAAATGGAATTTCACTTTGGCAAGGGAATTCTTTTATACCACCCTAATTAGCTCACTATCTCACTCCTCTCCTCTCATATCATCCAGAAGCCTTCTGCCACTATGTCCTCCTTCACCTCTGCCTCATTTGAAGAGGTAGCCCTTCTCCTTAACAATACCTATCCCTACACATGTATTAGTGATTTCATTCCATCCTGTCTTCTTCAACAGATTGCTGCCTCTATCATTCTCTCATTTATATTTAATCTTTCCTGGTCTGTCTACTGCTTTTTCCCTACTGTCTATAAACATGCCTGTATCTCTCCATTCTCAAAACACCCCAACTTAATCCATCCATTCCCACTATCACCCCATCTCTCTCCTTTCTTTTGTGTCTAAACTACTTGAAAAAGCTATCTATGATAAATGCCTCCATTACCTTTCTTCTCACTTTGTTATTTTTCTATAATCTGATTTATGACCCCATCGTTCAACTGCTCTCCAAACGTTGCCAATGATTTCTTAATTATCAAATTAATAATAAGATAAATGCAATGAAAACAGCTTTGAGATTTTATTTCATGCCCTGCAAATTCAAAAATATGATAAAAGGTAGAAATAGTCAGTATTGACCCAGGCATACTAAAATATTGCTTATGGTGAATTGGTCTAACCATTCTGGAAAGAAATTTATAATTATACTTTTTTTTAAAAACCTGACTAAATTGGTTATATCCTTTGACCCAGATCCATCTCCTAAGCATATCTATCACCAAGGAGGTTAAAAACAAAAGAAAGGTCTTGTGTACACCAACATATTTGTGGAAACAAAGAACTAAAAAGAAAGTAGATGCTCATTGCTCATTGCCTAAGGATCAGCTAAATAAACTATCGTGCATAAGCATAATGAATTGTTACTGTGCTATACAAATTGATGAATAAAAAGGATTCAGAGAACCATAGGAACATTTACATGAAGTGATGCAGAATGAACAAGCAGAACCTAGAAAACAAAATAGTGACAACAATCTAAAGGGAAAGAACAAAGAAAAACAGAATAAAACTGAATATTATATAATTACAATGATGAAATGTGGCCATAGAGAGGAAAAAATGCAGATCTGGAAGGCTGGAGGAAAGGTAGGCATGGTAATAAACAAAAAAAATTATAAGACTTGGCTGATATGTTAATGAGTTTAACTGAACTGCTTTTTTCCCTCTTTTCTGTTTTTATTCTTTGTTACAAGGGATGGTTTCCTGGGTAGGGGAGACAAGAGGGATGGATATATTCAGAAATGAAGGTGATAGAAGAACAAAAGAGCTTTAGAAATTTAGATAATTATTTTAAAAGGGTAATTAATTAAAAGCCAAAGAAAAGAATTCAATTAAATTCAGAAAACAGTTATTAAGACACTGTAGTAGGTACTAGGGAAGAGATACAAAGTTAACTAATACAAAGATGGTCCTTGCCTTTATGGGACTTCCACTCTAATAAGAAAGCTCCCAAAGTAAAGTTTAAGGCAACATTATAGGCTAGTCATGAGATATTTATGGGCTTGGGTCACCTTCCCTGTGCTCCTGAATCATATAAAGTTAATAAACATTTATTCAGCATTTTCTATGTACCAGGAATTATGCTAAGTACTGGGAATATGAAACAGGTAGAAATAAAATGAGTCCCATTCCTCAAGGAGTTTATATTCTAATGGGTTCTTGTTGGGAAAGATGACATATTGAAAAGACAATATATTAAAGTTAAAAATGGAGGTGGGAGGTGAAGGTACTGAGATTAGTATTACAGCCTAAAGATTAATGAAGACATTAATGGTCTAAAAGTCCTTATTACAAGGTTCTGGGAAGAATCAGACAAGCTGAGGACAAGGCCACAGAAGGGATGATACTTCCAATGTGTGAAATCCAGGGGTGAAGTGAACTTCCTGGGTGAAGAGATTTCTATGGCATGGTAGAGAAAGTCTGGAGAAGAGCCAGGAGTGAAGCATAAAGAGGACTGAAGATAAGGTTCTTTCCTACCTAATTGTGAGGCAGGATGTCTGTCTGTCTGCTTCTCTCTCTCTCTCTCTCTCTCTCTCTCTCTCTCTCTCTCTCTCTTCCTTCTTCCCTCCCTATATTATATAAATATCTAATATGTTTGTGTATATGTATGTCTATATATTTCACTCTTGGATATGGGTTATGTGTTATTATATACCTGTACTAGTTTACACAGAAAACATGGCTAATATGTGTACATGTTATATATGCATATTATTTGTAACAAAATATGCACATATGTATCTATACACCATTATATATGATATATGTATTATATGTTAATATACGCATTATATAATAGTTATAACATATTGTTGTATACATAAATCTATTATATAAATGTATATATGTACAACTATGGGTATACATATATACACAGGTACATATTCATATACATATACTATATATGCAGAATTAGCCATATTGTCTCTATAAATATTATATATGTATATATACATATACATTTTTAAATGTGTGTGTTTGAACCAGGTCTACTATGTAAACAAATATTTTTAATAACTAGGACTTAGAAGAAACTAAAATAAATTAAGATTTTAATACTTTAGTGAACTGTGATCTCATTTATATCTATGGGTAAAGTCTGGGTAATGCTAGCAAGGTTGCAACTAGCGTAAGATGGTTGTCCTCACTTAATAGGAGTCATTTTAGACACTAAAAACACAGATGTATTTTCTACAGCTCTGGCACTAATTCCAAGCAAGAAGAGGAACAGGAATTGCAAGTGTATTTCACATCCGCACATCCCAAAACCCACAGGCTGATCTCTTTCACTAGGTAGAGGGAATCTGGGAGAGCTTTTATTCCCCTAGGATTTTGTCCATATTTCTTAACTTCACGTCTGCCATGTTTAGATGACCGAAAGTATTAGAACACTACTGTCTCCAAAGACTTGAAAATGAATAAAACCCAGAAGGCAATGGAGAGTCACATGTTGGGGGTGAATAGACTACAGCACATTAGAAAGAAGGAGTTATGACAAATTGGAGTAAAAGTCATTACCAAAGAAATACATGAATGAAAAGTGTGATGGACAGGTCATATGGCAAGATTGAGACTACACCTGTGACAGGATCATAGACTTAGAGCTAGTAGTTATCTTGGAGTTTTATCTAATCCTAACCTTGATTTTACAGATAAGGAAATGGAACCTCAGAGAGATTCAGTGACTTGCCAAAGTCATATTAGTAGTAAGGAGCATAGCCAAGATGGAAATATTGGGCTACCAACTCCAAATCTAGTACTCTTTCTACTGTACTAAACCTTCCCTTAACAATTAATGTTGAGCTGTTGTGCTCCACTAAAAATGTCAAGAGAAAACATGGAATGACCCCAGTACGTTGGGTAACCTCCTCCACCCCTACCATAGCGGGACATAAACAGGAGTTGCTCAGAATAAGCAGGCATACATGGTTTGCAATCTGCATCACTAAAGGGAATAAACAAATAGATGGGCTCACAGAACTGTTTCATTATTTGAGTATGTCTACTAACATTGTAGCTGACTATTAATCCTTATTCTTCTCTCTAAATCCTTCTTGGATTCCTCCTAGGAGGGCAGAAATAGTGAGAAAAGATTAGAAAATGGGATTTTTAGAGTTGGAAGTGATTTTAAAGGTCATTTTCCAAATGAGGAAACTGAGACCCAGAGATGTTAAGTGACTAGCTGAAAGTCACATAAAGAACAAACAGGATAGTCAGGATTTAGACCCAGATCATCTGGCTATAAATCTAGTACTCTTTCCATATACCTTCTTAAGGAAAGGTTAAAAGTGCAAGTTCAACTGTATTACATGATCCTAAAATACAGGCAAAATTATGTCTTCAGGACTTCCCTAGTCCTTCACCCTTTTTTCTTCTCCATACTCATTCCTCTGTCATGCTGTTTCCATGTTTCCTCCCATAAGAATATCCTTTCCGGAATATCACAGAAATCATTCATTTTTACTTCAATGATTTTTACTTTTTTACATAAATTACTGTGTTCCATCTCCCAAGGGCATTTGTTTTCCATGTGGAATGGAAGACTATTCCCTGTTAAAGGAGTGTCAGTCATGAAGGACAACTTGGGAAAGAAAATCAGAGAGCCTTTGGGTGACTATCATCCATTGGCAATCTTTCGCTTTCTCTTCATCCTTCAATAAGTATCTCAAATGATGGACAGCTCTCAAAATCTTTCTGTATCCTTTCCCTTAATTTAACAACAGCAGTGAAGAGCTATGTATAAAGATAGCTATTTAACATTAGAAAACAAAGTAACAACAGTAAAAACACAATTCTCAGTAACACTACCACATAAAATGAGAATGGATGAAAATTTTAATTAACTATGGGGACCCCAGTCATCTTTTTCATTTTAGAGACACCCAATACTGTGACACATTTCATGTATTAACTGCTGGTTCTAGGCTGATGGTAAATTGCAATCATTCTTTTCAGACAATATCTGTGAGCCCGAAATGGCAGCAAAACACAATTTTCAAAACAGTCAAAGCTACAAATAGCATTCATCGAATTTCAGGCCATTCAGGTTCTGGGTACCACCTTCCTGGTAAAAGAAATTACTTCCCAGTAACTCACACATACAACAGTCACTTCTGCTGGTGCTACAGGAATTGTAAACTTGTTACCAAATATTCCTTTTCTTTTTTTTTTTTTGGATGAAACTATAGGACAAAACTCCTCTTTGGCTCAAATAAGTGATCATCACTATTACCTACAAACTCAATATATATCTGTTAAATATTCATATTTTTCCCAAATTTAGACAAATTTAGGCTCCCTTTCCATCTCCCACACAAAGAAATAAGCCTGCTGCAGCCCTCCATAGCAACTGAAATAAGAATTTAGTTTGAAGAAGAAATGTTTATCATTTTAAAAGGATGAACATTTTTAATAATTATGAATCTTAAATCCTTATTCATTTGAATCTTTAAAATTTTTTAAATGCACTTTGACTACATGGTTTTAATCCTGGCTTCATAATCTCGTATCTAAATGATACTAAAATTGACATTTCAGTACAAAAAACCCACCAGGAAACATCTCTAAATGCCATAGTAAACCTACGTCCACTAGATTATCATGACTTGATTTAAACAGCCAAAGAACATGAACAGTCCCACAGAAAATTCAACAAAAACATCTGAATACACTCATGTGTGGCTAGGTTCCATCAAAGCTGAGGTGACTCAATTATGTGTGAATGAAAGTTTAAGAAATTTGAAAAGTTAAATTTTAACTATGTGGATACAACAGAATCATTCCATGAAAAGCAGGGAAAAGTAATTACCCCCCAATTTTTTGTCCAAATGCACTGGGCCAATGATGTTACCAGTGGAGACCTCCTAAGTAGCACCTGTTAGTATTGTAGAAAGCTAAAATTAGGTTTATTATATCAGCGTTTAATACTAAAATCAGTAATTGTGTCCTAAAGTTTTTGATGAATATCGTATATTTCATGTGTGTCTTATCTCTGCTAGAGTATTGTAAACCCTTAAAATTAGGGACTATGTCTTATATAATTTTATATCACCTTCAGTTGCCATCATAGTGCCTTATGCATAATTGGTGCTCAGTAAATATTTATTGAATGAATATCATTGTTAAATAACTTACTCACAAAGACTTGACTTGTGAATTCCCAGCTGGGAGAGATTACAATTAAGCAGCAGACTGCAGAGGCCAAGAAAGTAATCTAATGGATTTTTTTCCTAATGTTTACCATAAAGTATTATCACCTATTTAAAATGAGATTCAGTTGTAAGATGCAAAACCATAAAAGACCCTTAAACTATTTCTTATGTGAGTGCAAAAAGTTCTGCTTTTAAAAAATAGGCCCAGAAGAAATTCCAACAATATTTGTGCAGACAAGTGGAAATATTTATAACATAAAGGGTGCCCTAGAGAGAAGATGTTTTCACCAAGAGTTACCCAGAATCCTATCTGGCAGTTCTTGATTACCATCCTAAATAGTATCGAGGTAAATGACAGGAAAATGTCCTTAGAATGGTTTGGGCTCTGAAGTGAAATAAAACCAGGACTGACACTTGGAATGTTTTCCCATCAGAGCAATGTTTCAGGAGAAAAGGCAGCCAGAGAGATGTCATTCTAGTTACCTTTCACCAACTTTACTCACTTAAATTCAGTGCAGTAATGCTGAGAATAAAATTTGACTAAATAAAATTTGGCTAAAATGATAAACTACTTTTTTATTAATGAGGGAGAGAAAGAAAGAAAGAAGCAAAATTTACAGGTTTTAAAATCCTAGTTCAGTAGGACTGAAACTATCAAGTGACTATTCTTGAGAAGTATGAACCAGAAGTGCTATTTTCTCTCCTGGTTGTTGATATAACAGTTTTTTTCTACTAATGTGCCTTTCTATGGTAGCATTATGGAAAGATATTTCTATGTACATATACATCACAAGATCAAGCATGAAGTTTTTAGAAATGTTTGGTTAGTTGTAGAACCTGCAGATGACCCCCGATTTTTGAACCAATGGCTTCCAGTACAATGTGGGACAAAAAGGAAAATGAAATTCTTGTTTGTATCTCACTGGCCTTTGTGCTTCATGAAACATCAAAATGTGATAACTTAGGAAACTCTCTCTCTGTCTCTGGCTATCTCTCTGTCTCTCCATCTCTCTCCCCCTCTCTCTCCTGGACTGACTTCATTGTCCTTTAAACGAAAATGTAAATGCTCATCTCCTCATTAGTTCACTCTAGCTGGATATCTTATTTAATAATTGGGGAGTTCCTCATTTCCCATCTAACTTCTCAGACTCTTGTCTGGTTGCTTTTGAAACTTATGAAAAAAAAACAATTGCACAGATTTCATATATAGGAGTTTTCAAAACAAAGAACATTTTATTTTATGGGGAAAAAAAGAAATCCAGGCAGTCACTAAAAACCACTGAGGAGTCTGATAAATGCCACTGTTTCACTTCAGAATCATTTTAAATGCAGCTAAAGACCACAAGCACGTTTTTACAGAAAACATTACCCAACTTTTACTGAATTCGTCTGTTAAAATAAGTGGGAAGGACCAAGATAGCTCCATGATCATTTCAATTCATTTTGCTATTACAATGGGGTGGGCAGGGATGATCTGAGGCTAAGAGACCAAAAATCTTGTATAAATATTTTCTTCTCAATAGAAGAAAAAAACTACACCATCATTATAATATCTGAAGGAGAAACAAATTTGCATTTACATTCTGAACATCTTCTTACCAAATAACCAATTCTTTTACAATCTAAAATTAAAACTGTTTTTCACACACCAACATCAACTCTAAATCCCAAAGTGTCTTCTCAAAATGCCTCAAAGGGATCAGCTGTTTAAAAAATAATTCCATTTACCTAAATCATTACCAAGCTATTTATTTTCCTTGGACGGGTGGCTTGAGGGAGGGAGAGGTAAGGAGAGCAGGTGAATTTCTGCTCAACAAGGAATCCTATCATGCAAATTAGAGGGGGGAGGTGTTCTGATTCTCGGACTATCTGCTGCCAAGCATATTTCTCACCTTTACTGCAGTCCTGAGCTAACCATCAGAAAGAAAAAAAAAATAAGTGGAAGCAGCTGAGATGATGGATTATTGACTCCATCAAAAGTAAACACAGAAATCTTTCCTCAAAGCCTGCCCAGTGAGAACACGAGAGGCCTGGGAAGGGACTGGATCTTTTTTTTGCATACTGAACGGGTAGATGTCGGCACAACCATCTGCATCCCAAAGTCAGCACAACAGGCAAGGATTCACTACCACCCCACCCCAGCAGCCCCACCTCAACCCCCCAAAAATAAAATAGACAAACCGAGCAGGATGCCAAGTTCTGGGGGACATGAGACTGCGCATCAAGTATGCAAACACACCTGACCGCCTAGGAAACTTCTCCCGCACTTTTTGGCTCTTGGAGAGGGGCAGAAATCTTCTTATCAAACACCTATGACAGATGGGGAGACATTTCAATTTGCAAACAAAAAAAAACAGTACAGAATAGAGGCATGTGTGGGAGGGGGAAACTTTATCTTATCATGATCATTATTATTATTTTAAAGAAAGCAAAACTAGGCAGGCCAGATTGCCAAGGAGGTAGTGGCATTGGGTTATGTGGGGAAGGGCAGGGTCGCGAGGTACCACCTTGACTCTTAATTTCTCTTCACCAGGTCGTACTTCAAGTCAAGGGTCCTACTATCTTTAGAGGGGGCAGCTAACCTGCCTTAAGGCCCGTGGTTGCTGGGCACGCACACACAAGAGAGACACGCTCCCACTGTGGACAGGCCAATAGTCAGAGGGCACTGGCCAGCCTTCCTCCTGCAGCCTCCCTAATCAGGAAGAGGTTATAGCTTGGGCGGGTGAGAGAATAGAGGGGAAGGGGGAAAAGGCCCTTCCCTCCCTCCTTTTCTCCCTCCTTCCCTCCTCCAAGCTGCTGGGGGAGAAGCCGGGGGATGGTCTTCTCACTATCTATGTGGTACTTGTCTTCACTCCACCTGCTCCCCGGCGGGGAGCCCTAGCCCACCCTCGGGGTGGGGGGTTGGCAAGTAACGTCCCAGGGAAATCGTCGGTCATCCTTCGTGCAAATAATAAACATCTTTGACTTGTGGTGCACGTTAAGCTCATTTAATGGGGCGACGCCTACATGTAAATAGGCTCGCAGAAGCCAGGCCCCCGAACTCCACCTGTATCAACAACAATGCCCCCACACACAATTCTCTTACCTTAATGAACTTAATCTCTAATTTCACAGCTTGGCCCTGGGCACTCAGCCTCCTAACAAAGGAGTCCGAGCCTGCTTGAGTCCCCCAGCCCCCACCCCCCTCAAGCCACCTTCCCCCAACAGCTGTGGAAACTTTAGCCACGACAAGGATTTTTGCCCCTTGTGGAACTGTCAAAAGCAATAAATATTTTTCTTTTTTTTTTCTTTCCATCATTAGCCCCTCCTAAGAATGCCTCCCTATTGTCCACTGTAATTCCCAGAGCTCTCTGGGCAGCGGCGCCATTGTGGAAAATGAATTCTGAAGTGTTAACAATCCCCCCGTACGCCGAAGCAGCTCCCCTCTTCTCTGGGGCGGAACCGTGAGGAATGTGCCGGTCTGCCAGGGCCCGCTCGGCTAAAAGAGCACTTGTTTTTTAACACTGGTCTTTGAGAAGGATGCTCAAGTTAGGGCATTGTGGCCACTGTAAATAGATGCACTCACCAGAATAGAGCGTCTTCATTCCTAATTAGGGAAGTAACTCGAGAAAGACAGCATGTCACTTACTAGGCTGGGCCCATTGTTGGGCTGGTCCCTGCCCCCACAATGTGAGGTAATTGGAGTTGTACCTTTTAGAAAGCTGCTAATTTCACATAGGAAGTGCTAACAAGACCTTTCTGGGCCATGTTTTCCTTCTTCCTTTTTAAGGAAGTTACAGACCTTCAGGAGTGGGAATAGCCGGGCCCTGGCCTAGAGGAGGAAACAGCAGTAATGAACCACTTCAGCTCTCGGTTAGCAAAAGAAGGCCTCATTTTGGAGGCCTGAGAATACTAGTAACAACAAAAGGTTCTGTTTAAGCTTGTTATCCGGGACATTCTTACAGCCTACACAGCTTTCCTTGCAATGACCCTCTCCAGACAAGTGCATCAAGTTTGAGCAAATAGAAACACGCAACTTTCAAGGCTCGGAGTTAGAGTTTTCTTTACAAAGCAAGTTATATAATGTAAGCTGCAATTAGCACGGGACAGAATGAGGAGATTTGGGCAGGAAAGCTCTGCTAACAAAAGATAGAAATTAGTAGACTAAGTAACAGTTAAATATCGGCTTTAGATAACTAGTTGAAAAGACTTTTTAAAGGCATATACCCATATGAAAATAAAATGGTTTTGCTTTAGACCCCAATGTGAAAATAAAATGGTTTTGCTTTAGACCCTGTTCTAACCAAAGTGTGGCCTTTTAAATCACTGAACTGATTAATCTTACTAATTTTAAATTATCCAGAGAGAATGGATCAGAAAGGAAAAAACACATACACCCAAATGAAAGGCTCTAACGGCTTTTAAGCCTGATAATTTCATCAAAATGTCTGTAGGAATTACATAAAATAATTCAAGCAATAATGAAAGAAATTGCTACTTATTGTATGAAAAGTCTGCAAAAGCTTTTTATAGACTTGAAATGCAGAAGTTATATAAACTGCACGGCGAAAAGAATTAGAAATTGACCTTTACAGATCAGGGACTAAAATTAACAGTCTTCAAGGAAAAAAAAAATCCCTGTTCACAATGGCTTTTAAAGTCATTTTTCTACATTCATTTATCTAATAACCATGCCAAGGTTAGGATAAACAATGAACAGTATGTTTTCACATTTTCCACCTTTTGTGTCCTCCGTATGAATTTCTAAAACACTTAAGAGAATAGATACATAAACCTTCGACCTTCAAATGAGCTTTTTGATACTCTCAACATTTTGAATAAAAAGGTCAGAAAATAGAACCACTTTTATGCAGTAATGAATTCCATTCTGTTGGGTAAACAAAGCTAAATTTTAAAACAGAGACCTGACATTTGTATAGCTCAAGAAGCTATTTGTTGGAGGGTGGGGGGGATGTCAGAGAGGGTTGAGGGGGGATGGCATGAAATGTCGCTACTTTACCCTAGTCTCAATAATGACCAGGTCTACAATTCACATAAGCAGAAGCCAAATACACTTGGTCTTATTCAACGGAGAAAGCCATCATTTCTAAGACAAGGACAACAGCAACCAAAAAAAATTGCCCAATTTTTATGACTTTTTTCCCCTGTGGACAATTGATCTATCTCATACAAAAAAGGGGGCCAGTTCCTCCATTATGGAGCTAACTCTTATTGACAGGAGCTACAAGGGCCTCCAAAAGTTACTCCAATTTCCGCCGACCCTTTGTCTATCAGTTGTCCTCTCTGAAAGGCCCAGTTAGGTATTGTTGCAAAAAAAAAGTCTTCATCCACATTTATTCTCCTCTAATTCATACTCTGCATTGTGAAGTTTTTCTATTCAGGGGCTGATTGGACAACAGCACTGACAATGGGCAAGTGATTAGTCTCTCAGCATGGGCTTGGATTGTGGGTATAAACCTAGGGATAGGGTTTGAATTCACTGGGGCATTCAGCTTCCTCCCAGTGCCTCTGGTTTCTGATATTTTATGCATCCTTTGCTACAGGTAATGCATTCCTTCATACCGGGAAACCGAATCCTTATAATTAGTCCGCACAGTAGTGTGCATGCTACCCCCCTCCCAGAAAGTCGGGTCTGCAGGGGCCCAGGAGCCAAAGCAAGCTTTTTTTTTTCTTTTTTTTTTTTTTTCCTCCAGTAGCTCAGTTTGAGAAAGCTCAAGCACTGGGTCCCTTCACTCTCACAGTAACCAGGGCACCACAACTTAGTTCCTCCCTCCTACTTCTTCTCTAACAGAAAACTTTCCTGGACAGCTCTGTCAGCCTGTCTGAAGCTGGAAATGTGTATGTAGAGGTTATTGAGAGGAGAGGCAGGGCAGGGGGAAATGATGGCAGTTTGCTCCACTTAACCCTTGGCAAACCAATCAGCCAGGTTCTAGAATACAGAAGAAATGTTCACTCCTTCCTGGTGCCTTCTTTTCCCTCCCAGCCAAATTTGTCATACCCACAAACCCCATTTGTAACCACAACTAACGTTTGCTTGCCTTATGTTCTTCTAAACTATGGCAGCTGAGTTGGTTGTTAAGTGTACAGATGTCAGTCTGGTGTTTTACATGTCAGTAACTTGAATTAATTTACATTTATTTTCCTATTGTTTTATATCACTTTATGACAATGTGCTGCATAATATAATTTAAATCTTTAATGTACAACTAATTCTCTACCATTAATTTGTCAACATGATTACTGGATATGCCACCAGGAAAAGTAGGCTGGCTTGAAATATGTACCAGACATTCCTGTGTTTTTAAGGAGGTTTACACTCAAAATGACAAAAATTTACAGAGTTTTTTTCTTGGACTGTCTATAATTTTATGAAAACTACAATTTTAATGTGATTTCACTTAAACTGAAGAATTCCAAATATCAGTTGGGAATAAAACACAATTCCTCTCCAACAATATTAGCACTGAGTTAGAACTCTTGGGCGCTAGAAATGAGAAAATGTCAAGGACATTCCCGGAGGGAATTCTCTTCCAATAAGGCTCTGGTAGTTGATGGGCAAGTTAACACAGACAATCCAAGAGGAAGGGAAGGACTTTACTACCAAGGAACAGATCAGAAAGGTGTGGTTTTTTTTTCCCCCGACAACTGGGGGAAATGTGGAGCCCCAAGGTGCGCCGAGTTTCCTTGGCAGCGTCGCTGCTGCTACCTTGCTCAGAGAAGGATTTCTGAGCAATGCTGGAGATGCATACACAGACCGGGCCTGACTAAAGGACGAGATCCCAACAGCCGGACCTAGAACATCCCTCCTACTGCCTGCCCAGGAGCCCTGGCCCGCCGACCCAAGAAGAGCGTCTCGGCTTCCTGCCTGCCCTCAGCGCCTAACTTTGAGAACGCCTTCACCCTCCAGCCCCGGGAAGGACACGCTCAGAGCAGCCCCTGCCGCATCGACAAAATCTTAGAGTTCGCTCCATTAAAAAAGTCCCATGAACCTTATTAAAAATTCAAATGGAAAAATTAAGATATTCCGAGCAAAAGAAGTGTTTAGACAAAAGCTGTCTGCTTCCATTTCCCCGCTAAGCGAGCAGCCTGCCTGCTCTACAGAGTGACGGTAGATTCCATAAATTAACAGAAAATCCCTCTTCTCCAGAGCCTAAGTTATCTCTCCGTTGCCTGCAGCCCTGATTTAGAACGAGAAGCCCATTTGTTTACTGTTTTAATTAATGCTCCTTTTCAACAGGAGAGGAGGGGAAGGAAAATGGAGGGACTCCGTGATAAACAGGTGTAGCTGGGATGCCATGTATTGGGCGATCAGCCGGGGCTCGCAGCAGCTCCATCAGGCTTGACTGGGCATGACCCTGCCAGCGAAAAAGGTAGATGGGCCCAGTTGGAAGCTCAGTAGGTGAGCATTATTTTAACTGCTAGCCTGTGATTGGAAAGGCTTAGAGGGACAATCAGCACTTCTGATGTTTTTTTTTTTTTTTTCCAGAATGCATTCTGATTCTCTCCCATTGCTGAACTGTTAAGAAGTAGACCTTGACGATATAGGTCACAGGCTCTTTCTTCCTTTCCTACAACCCTCACAGCAAAATGAAAAAGAAAGAAAAAACTCATGGTAGAAACCTGGCCCCTGCATCATTGTTGGGGACCAAGTTCCCACTCCTATCCGGGGCATGCTCTTTATTAATTTAGGTTGTTGATGCAAAGAGTACACAATATCTGGGCTTGAGCAGTCTCTGTGACTTTTCACAGGACAGGAAACATCCTAAGGAGGGCACATAAAATTCACCATTGTCAGTGAATTTTGAAGCATAACTAAAGACCCTTCCCAGAAGGGAAAAAGGGAGGTTTCCATAAACATGAGATTAAAAAGTATTACTTTATTTTCAAATTAATAACCCAGGTTTTTGCTAAAAGATGACTATAAGGGAAAAAAAATCTTAAAATCAGCAGGTATCCAAGGGGAGACTATATATTTTCTGCTTTAAAGTAATAAATCAGCTTTGGTGGATGCATTTCACGTGAGTTGGCATCCCTTGAAAAACAGAACCAAAACCATCACAATATCTGTTAGCAATGTTTGTCAGTGGCAGAGAGGTAGGAAAGGCCTGAGACACACCCAAGCCTCCAAACCACCCCTCTCCGATACTAATGTCTGAGAAAGAGGTCTCTTCTTTATGAGGCCTCCTACCCTCACTAGCTGTGTGATATAGGGCAAGTAACCTTACCTTTGTCTGCCTCAGTTTCCTCAACTACCTCCCTGGGTTGTTGTGAGGATCAAATGAGATAATATTTGTGAAGAACTTAGCACAGTGCCTGGCAATAGCAGGTATTTAAAAATACTTGTTTCCTTCCTTTTGCTGGGCTCAGTTTCCTTATCTGTAAAATGGGGATAATACCTCTCTGCACCTACCTCACAGGATTGTGGTATTCCTCAAATGAGATAATGTATGTAAAATATTTTTGTAAATGTCAATTATTATGATTATAACTATCGGCAAAGACATGTTTTTAGCTACCTAGAAAGACATGCTTGTATAATATGACTTTCATTGTAGTAAGGGTTTACAAAGCACTTTTTAAAAAATCCTTTGAAATAGGTAGTAGTATTATACTCATTTCACACATTAAAAAATGAGGCTTAGGAAGGTAAAGGGATTTTCCCCAAGGTCATACTACTAATTAGTGTCAGAGCCCTGACACCAAGCTCATCTCTTTTTCTGTCCTACCATATTTCCTTATATGAGTGCCCAGTGTATGCATCACTGTTGGCAGAGAGCAGGGAGGTTTACTCCCCATTTTCCCACGAATTCACTTCACTGTGTGATCAGTTTCCTTGTCTGTCAAATGGGGATATTGAAGCCTGTGCTACCTCCATAGAGGTGCCAAAGTGATGGGAGGATCTCATGTGATACCTCATGGGAGATAGCTTTGGATTAAGTCTGATACAAGCATTAAGGGATGATTATCACTGAAGACACAGGTCCTTCAAGTTCACTACTTACACTTGAAAATCCCATCTGCTTTAGGGAAGGTTCTGAGTAGCTCTGATTCTTCTTGGTGGTCCATCTTCTCCCATTACATTCACATCTAACCTAAAAGGAAAATTTCCAGATACTGAGAGATCTTCACAGCTCTTTATTCCTAACTTGTAAGATCACAACACTACTTGAAGGTTTGGCAAGTTGAATCAGCAGTGACTTTGAATAAATCTTCTTTCAGTAATATGACCTTACAAAAGTCAATTCCTTTCTCTGGGTCTTAATTTCCTTATTCACAAAATAAAGGAGTTGGAGTAAGCAATCTCTAATTTCTAAAATGATTTCTTCTAGCTCTGATATTCTAGGACATCATGAGTGTAATTCACAATTAATGCCTTTTCCAAATAAATTGTTTCTCTTCTAATTAAAAAATAATAATAGCTTACATATAGATGTATGTATATGTGTGAATGTGTATATATGTTTATATTTGTGTATATATGTATATATTATATGTGCATATATGTGTATGTGTTTGTATATAGTTTTAAGGTTTCCAAAGCACTTAACATGTTAACCAATTTGATCCTGTGAGTTATACAAGAGCCTTCGAGGTAGGTGCTATTATTATTACCCCTATTTTATAGATAAGAAAACTGAGGTAGACAGTAGTTGAGTGACTCACCCAGGATCTCACAGGTAGTAAAGGATTGTGACTGGATTTGAACTCAGGTCTTTCTACTTAACCTCAATGCCTCGTTGTATCAGGTCCAAAGTTCCCTAAACCTTTCTGTTTGTTTTTATCCCTTGCATTTGTATCCCTTTGCATTTGGGGGACAGTTATATGCCCCCATAGGACACAGAACACTGGACCTGGAGTCAGAAAGACTCATCTTTGTGAGTTCAAATCTTGCCTCAGAAATTTTCTAACTGTGTGACCCTGGGCAAGTCACTTAACCCTGTCTGCCTCAATGTCCTGGTCTATAAAATGAGCAGGAAAAGGAAATGGCAAACTACTCCACTGTCTTTGCTAAGAAAGTTCCCAAATGTGGTCATAAAGAGTTGGACATGACTGGATAACAATTATAGTTTACAAAGTTCTTACTATCCTTCTAGGCCAAAATAGGGATAACAGATGCACAAACAGTGTACCCTTGAAATGTAAAAAGACCTGGAGCAGGGGATCTTAACTTTTTCTCTATCAGGCAGCCTGGTGAAACCTATGGAGTCCTTCTCAATCATGTTTTAAAATAATTTAAGGAAAAGCTAAATTACAGTTAGAAGTTAGTGAAAATATATATATTTCACATCCAAGTTCACCGACCACCCCCCTAAAATCTATTCTGAATCCCTGGGGGATCAGGGGACAAGTTAAGAACATCTGAACTAGAGGAAGGCTTTCGGCACACTGAATAGATTTGTATGTTGTTTGTTGTTTAGACATTCAGTCGTATCTGACTCTTCATGACCCCATTTGGGATTTTCTTGGCAAAGATACTGGAGTGGTTTGCCATTTCCTTCTCCAGCTCATTTTACAGATGAGGAAACAGAGGCAAATAGGGTTAAATGACTTGCTCAGAGTCACACAGTTAGTAAGTATCTGAGGCTAAATTTGAATTCAGATGCTTCTGACTCCAGGCCTAACATTCTATCCACTGCACTACTCTGGAAAATCTATGGGACAATCTGGATAAGAAAAGGTAGAAATGAGTGTTGCTGCACCAGTGGAGGTGTTCTGGGCCAAGACTGTATCAGGCTAGTCTAGTGGTTTGGGCTTGGGACTGGAACAAAACAAGACACTTATACATCATTTATTGTTTTACCAAAAAAAGTTTACTTAACAATAACATAGGAAGGATATTCAGCACAAGATACACTGTTAGTTCAGGTAGACATAGCTTCACTCTTTTCTACAGACCTAATGATCTTAACCTTTTTGATATCATGGACCCACTTGGCTCACTAGTGGAGTCTATGGGAACCCTTCTCAGAAAACTGTTTTTAATTAATTGAAGGAAATACTAAGTTTCAATTAGAGGCTAGTGAAAATAAAGATGTATTTTTTCCCATCTAAGTTTATGGACCCCTTGAAATCCATCCATGGAATCCTTGGGGAGGTCGGAGACTGGGACTTTGACGCTTGCTCTAAGAGCAAATATCTAAATATCCGGCTTGGTGGTCTGCAGGAAGTTGTCTGGGTGTCCTCAGTGTCATGTTATGTCATCTCCCCTGACACTGGAGATGAACTGGGGCCTATTTTTATAGGAACTTCTTTCTTTGCAGTCTTATGGTCACTAAAGGACAGAATGAATGCTTATCAATAAGGTGACCAAAAAGGAAACGCTCCTACTTTGGTCTTGAATGAAGACTACCCAACACAATCCACAAATCAGTCCCTCTCCATGAGCTGTTCTTAACCATTTGTGTCCTGGACCCCTTCAGCAGTCTGGTGAAGCCTATGGGACTCTTCTCAGAGTATCATTATAAAAGTTATAAAACAAAATACATAGTCTTATAAAGGAAACTAAGTATATTCAAACAAGTTCATGAACTCTGGAGTAAGGACTCCTATCATAGGAAGATAGAGACAAACCTGGTCAGGTGTGCTTACTCCCATGGAAGCCAGTCGAGTCTGAGAAGTACTAACTATGCCTGCATTGGGCTTTTTATGCCTCTGGCAACCAGGAAGCTACATCAATGGTTTGCCCCTTAATCCCCTGGACTAATTAAGTCTCTCGGATGGTTTCATTGACTTTTTAGGGAAAAACTAGCCTCTCCTGCTTTAAGACAATGTTTCCCCTGCCACAGGAGGTAATACTCATATTGATAAAATCCCAGATCCATTGAAGTATTGAAGAGATATCTTTGAACATAGAGTTTCCATCGAAGCAGTCTCCTAATAAGGTGTTCTTATCTGATTGCCATCTGCTCTGTGCAGGCTACAGTACTGAGACATGAAACTCTATAGCATTCCAGGACAATGGTATGATGTGATGGTGTGAGTTTGATGTCAGTCAGTGCCTGGTAACATCTTTACCAGACATAGTAAGTCCTTAATAAATGCTTTATTCATTCATTACTGAGTCAGGTATTAATGAGGTCACTTATGTGGCCTCAACCTCTCATGATAATGAAAGGCAAGATGGTTGGCCTGAATGGTATAATTTTCATTTCAATTCATTGAACATTTCTTCAGCACCTACTATGTGCCAGGCACTGTACTAACAAAGCATGGGAGATACAAAAAGCAAAAGACAGTATTTACCTTCAAGGAGCTTACCATTTAATACACTTAATATCTTGAGGGTATCACAGAATTAGAAGAGGGGCACCAGGGCTTTGTGTGTATCCTCTACAGAGGATATACAGAAACGCAAGGACAGGGATGGTTCAGGAGGAGAAGGCATGGGAAAATTGCCATCTGCAACCATAGAGGAAGCATCCCTTGAAAATTCACCAGAAGGCCAAATTCCTAAGGCCCTAACCCTGTTCAAAGCATTATGGGAGAAGTGAGACATGGTTTTCTCCCTGTTGGTGAGAGATTAATTGGTGAAACAGAACATATAACACTATTAATTGGTGAAGAGTTTGGTTACAGATTAATTGACGAAACACAACATATAACACCATTATGTGTGCACCCCAAAACCTGTGTGCAATGGAAATCCTTGCCCAAATAATACTCAGAGGTTTCTCAAGGTAGGAAGCAGGAAAAAATGGTTTATTACCATCTGGAGAAAGGGCCACCCTCCTGACAAATGGTCAGGGAGGAGAAGTAATTTACAAAAGGAAATGGTGAAGTTATAAAGCCCTAATTCGGAGTTCTCTCCCACTCCCCTCCTGACCCTTTTCTTCCATTGGCTGAAAATTAGGTGTACAATCTAAGCGTGGCAATCTACCTCAAGTACCAGAAACAGTAGATCACCCAATGTACATTTGAGAAAGCACTTCTGTCCTCATTTGGCATATCTTGTGCTGAGGTGGCACTGGGGAGGGTCTCCATGGCTCTAAGTCCCAGATTCCTGCAAAGTCAGGTGACTTCTAAACTTAGGCCTAGTGGATGCTGAAGCCACTCTAGATTTAATTTTTCAGAATGGGGAAACGTCACTGCAAATTATTCCTCACAATTAGGAAACAATTTAAGATAGAATGTAGAGGCAACATGATATAGTTGCTAGGCAACTGGTCTTAGACTTAGGAAGATCTGTGTTCAAGACCTGCCTCTGACATATTGGCTGTGTGACTGTGGGCAATTCATTTAACCTTTCAGTGCTTGAGGCAACTCTCTAAGGCTAGATGTTTCAGAGAAGGTTGCTAACTAATCCATATAGGTAGAGAAAATTTCTTCATTTTGGAGTTTCTCGTATCAGCGAAATAACAAGTCCAATCCTTGTCCCTAAAAAATAAAATGCAAGAGTGGGGAAAGGTCAATGTGGTCTACTCAGTCAGAGAAGACTTCATGGAAGAGGCTGGCTGAACTAAACCTTGAAGAAAGGACATAATCCTCATGTGTGGAGATAGGAGGGGAATTTCTGATGAACACGGAAGAAATATGGATTTGGATTCATTCTCTGCCCAGGGAGTTTCAACATTCATAGAAACCAGTGACAAAGATGAGAGAAAAGGGTGTTATGATGAGGAGAAAGTAGAGTATTAATTCAGGAAGTCTTTCTTGCTTGTAGTCTTAAAGGATGATAGAAATGTAAAGTGTTATTATTTGGAGGTGAAAGATGATAGCTTCAGGGAGTTGGGATTAATCCTGAGAAATAGGATGAAGTCATACTGTCTTTGTCATCACTTCTCAGGTTTAGATTGTCACTGAGAAGTAGCCAGGCGTAGAGCTAGTGGCGGTCCATCACATCAAGATTGTCCTTTCACAAGCATTGGGGTTTAGAACCTGATTTTTGATGATGCCTGCCCCATGAACTAGAGGCATCATTACCAATCCTCAAGGAACTCCAGGCAGTCTAGAATTCTACAGGCTCAAATAAGGGTATGAAACCTAGCCCACCACATTAACGAGGTCTCAATTATTTTCTGTGTCAGAGTTTGTTTCTGTTTTTAAATTCATTGGACTTAACACAGTGACTTGCATGCCATAGGCATGTGCCAGATATTTCTTGAATTTAATGGAACTTGTCTGATATATAATGGGCAATAGCAGGGACCCATTTCATGACCTAGATGTTGAGATTGTTGGCAGGTCCCAATGACAGAGATGCTCTTCTCACCTGCTTCATGGAGGCCAATAATTAGATGTTGGAGTACTGAGACAAGGACTTATGAAAGGGAGAAAAGAAGGTAGAAAGAAAATAAAGAAGTGATGACAATGAAAATTATGTAGGAGACACATGAAGAACTGAGGATGGGAGACAGAAAGAGAGATTGACCAGTCACTTATGCAAGCCCAGATAGGAAAGAAAGAAAAGAACCTCAGAATCAAGAAATAAGAAAGCAGAGAAAGGTCTGACTAGCTGTAATTATTTGTGTATACCTTCTCTCTCTTTTAGAATATGAACTACGTTGGGAGACTTGCCTGAGTCTTTAGCATCTTTGTACCCTCCTTAGAGAGACAGATTTAGGGTTATAACAGGTAGTCAGAGAATATTTGTCAAATGAATCAATAAATGGGTGGTTGAATATTTTCACCTCAGGAGAGGCAAGTGAGGAGGATGGAAAACAAGTTTGTGGAACTTCCTACATAGGACCTAGAATCATTGGCAAAAGTTGCTTCAACTTTGCAGGAAATACAAGTGGAGGGTAGCTGGCAGCAAGTCCCCACTTGAAAACTCACCAAGGCTCATGTGCCTTTCAACTCCTTAGGAAACTTGAGGTGGAAAAGGTGCAGGAGGGATCCTAGCAGAAACAAGGCGAATACCATCATAACATGTGATCATACATTAGTAGACCACCACATAGGCTGAAGATGGAAGCACAAATTAGAATCCATGGCTCACCTTGTCCTTAGAGTTTTGATAGTTGATTAGTCACTAATACCTTAATGCAGGACACTGAAAAATCAGAGATCAGAATATTCATCTATTTCCCAAGACTTGAGTGACAAGGTGTTCTCATTGGCTATGGAGGTGGGATGTAAAAGGAAAAGCATGTATATAGAGCCAACTATATGTTGGGCACTGTGCTAGGAGCTTTACAAATTATCTCATTTGGAGCATAGATATTTCTGAAACCCAAGGAAATAGTCCCTAAGCACCCCCCCCTTTTTTTTTGGAGTAGGAGTAGCAAAGTGAAAAGAGCCATTGGATAGAATCTAAGGTCAGGAACATCTGAGTTCAAATCTGGCCTCATACACATAGTTGTGTGACTCAGGGCAAGTTATTTAATTTCTGTCTGTTTCCTCAACTATAAAATAATGATAATAATATTACCTACCCTTAGGATTATTGTAAGGATCAAATGAGATAGTTTGTAAAGAGCACTTAGAACAATACCTGAAACATAGTAGGTGCTATATAAGTTCTTTTTCACTTCCTTTCCCCTTTCCTTTTTATTGTTCTCACAAGACTGAGGAGGGAGTTGGATTTGCTCAGTTTTCATTTCAGATCCCTTTCCTTTAGACTAAATTTAAGATGCATCAGTGCCCAGGGATGCTCATATCCATAGCCTTTGACCCCTGGAAAAAATTTTAACCTTCATCCTATTGATTTGGAGGATGAGGGGAAGGGCAATGGAAATGTGAATGATATAATGCAAATGATTTCTACTGAGATTGGGGATTGGAAACCATGCTTCCAAAATGTTTAACCTTAGCCAAGTAGTAGGCATTAGAGATCTTCATCTCCCTAGGTTCCTAAAGGCTCTCTCCCAAACTCCCATTATTTTTCCCATGACAATCTCTAATCACCTAAATATTCTACCACAGTTATGCATGGCTCTCCCCCAAAAGAGACACACACATGTGTGTATATATCTATATATGCATATTATATCAACACACATGTATGCCTATGTTAATATGGACATGTGTATATGATATATGTTTATATTAATATAGATATTTATGTCTCTATACATTTGTCTATATTAACATAGACATATGTGTACATAGATGCATTCATATACAAACACACACAATATATTCATACAGCAAGGAAAGGACAGGCAAGCACAAGTCAGAGTTTTTAGACAAACTTGTCCAAGGAATTTCAAAGTACCTCAAACACAAAGGGAACTTTCCCTAGACTTTTGGCTCTATTGTCTTCTGTCTTAGGCTTCCTGATAAAGATGTTGGAACCTGAGCACCTCAGTTCTGACTTTATATCTAATCTTGCTTCCTCCTGGGTCTTTCGGCTGCATGGGCTCACTTTTCCCTTTCAGCATTTTAATACTGTCTGAGGCCAAGAGGTTGGCATCTGACTGATGATATCTTCAGGTGGGCTTGTCAGGATGGTCCTTGGTGTCATGCTGTATATTCTTTCCCTGATGCTGGAAGGGAACTGAGACCTGAGTTTATAGGAATTTCTTTCCTCCAAGTTCCAGAATTGAGAGGGAGTAGAACAAACTCCCATCAGGCAGATGACTGAAATCAGTCTTATTTGATTAGCGTCCAACTTGGGCCCAACATTCAGTTCCTCTGGAGTTCTTAGTCCCTTAGAATTCTTAACCGAATGGGTCAGGGGTTTGGTGAGCTCAAAGAAGCTATATCTATACATAATACGAGACAGATGGATATGAGACATAGAGATATCGAGATATAGATATCTCGATATCTCTATGTCTCATATTATAAATAAAGATATATATATATATATGTGTGTATATATGTCTGTATCTATATATTACATGATATATAAATATAGCTTCTTTGAGTTCATCAACCCCCTGACTCACAGAAGCACAGTGGCCAGAGAAAGGAACACTCCCTCCTCTTGCCTAGGCAGGATCGACAGCCTCAGCAGGTCAATAGAAGCAGCCCCCAAGGCCTGTGCAGACCCACCCCCAGCCTGGATTCCTGCTCAACCCAATCCCCTGCAGGGACAGGAACAAAAAGAATGACCACCGCAGGAAGGCGCTTTGCTGATTCTGTCACTGAGCTGGTATACTGAAGACTGGAGAGTAAATAAACCAAGGCTTGCTCAAGGGGAGAAGAGAGGAATTTCTTTTCACTGAGGGCTCCTCCTCTTTGCTGGTTGGCCCAGAAACTACCTGCTGACCAGTGACAGCAAGTTGAGCTCAGAACAGAAATGCCCAGAGACTTTGCACCTTTTTGCTTCAGCTCATCAATGGTGGATTTATTAAATTTTGGTTTACCATGTGTAACCTTAAGTCTGATTTGTATTTGCTTCTCTCCTGGGTAACTTACTTTTTTAAAACACTTAGCTGTAGTTAATCTACTGACCAATGGCTTAACCTGCAGGTGGTCGGGAGGCCCCTACCAAATTCCTTTGGACCCTTTGTTACCTGGTCTAGGAGAGCAAGACTCCTTGTTTTGGGAAATGTTTCTCCTCCCCCAAAACATCTCCTGTATTAAGAGTCTTTTGTGACCATAAATCTGAAGAGGGGGATTATGATGGATAGGCTGTCACACAAATTGTTTCCTCTAAATGGATAATACAAGCCCCACTAAAAGTTTACATGCTGGCCTGATGAAACCTTTATTCAGAGGAACAGTGCCATTTACATTAAACTGAAGCTCTAGGCCTGAGCAAAGCTTCAAAACAAATCCAATTTGAATATTTAATTTTGGCTAGAATGAGCTGAATCTAAACACTTCGGCTTCAGTCCCCTCAGAAGCTCCCTTGCTGAAAAGCTGAAGGGAATCCTAGTCAGAGAGTGCCAGGTTAACAGCTCTAGCTGTCTGCCTTGAAGTTGAGATATTTGAATCATTGATATTTAATCAACTGAAAGAAAATTGCCAGTATTCAGCTTAAAAAGGGAAACACGATGAAGCATGTAAACATTTGAGTACCTACTGTGTGCTCAGTTCTATAGGGGATACAGAAAAAAAACTAGTTCCTGCCTTCAAGGAGTTTACAATCTAGTCTAGTCTAAAGTCAAAATGCAATGTAGCTAGTAGATCGGTATGCTGGGCTTGTAGGCAGGAAGAGCTGGGTTCATATTTGACCCCTCACATTTACAGTGTTGTCCTGGTCAAGTCATTTTGCTGTCTCTTGGTATTCTTCATTCAGTTTCGGTAGTATGTGCCCTAAACAGGTTGTTGTGAGGGTCTAATGAGAGAATGATTGGGTGCAGTAGAAAGAGCTCTGAAGGATCATGTGTAGGATTTGAATTCAATTCAAAGCTTAGCTCTGTCACTTACTGCTTGTGTATGACCTTGGACAAACCATTTCATTTCTCTGGGCCTCTGTTTCCTCATCTCCATCACTTACTAGCTTTGTGACCTTGGATAAGTCAACAGATAATAAATCCCTTCATTTTACTGATGACTCAGAAGGGTAGAGAATGCTGAGAAAGGACCTATTTGACCTATATTTTTTACCAGATTTAGAATTATCATTTAGCACAGTGCTTGGCACATAGTAGGTGTTTAATAAATAACCGATGTCAATCGGTCAATAACTGATGTAGCCATTAAAAAAAAAAGTGCCAGACTTAGAGTCAGGTGGGACTTGGGTTGAGCCTAGCTTTGGGCGAGTCAGTAGGTAATCAATGTCCAGATTCAAGTCTAAATGTGCCTTTTCTTAGCATCTTTTTCTGACTCTCCAAATATTTTCCCCTCTTTCAACAGAGGAAGATGAATATGGATCCAACTCAAAGCTGATTATTAGCTATTATATTAATTATTATATATTAGCTATTATTAGCTGGATTATCCTGTTGCAGCGAACATCTACTTCTTTGTAAGCAAACAGAATTTTCTGGGCATTTTATCCTCTATATGGCAACTAAGCAGGTAGCAGGAAGTCATCAGATGAATTTATGTGTGGGTTCCCCAGATTAGAAGTTCCAAGTGTCCCAAGACCATAAATAAATCACCTTCCTTCCCCACAAATGACTGGACAATTAGAGATCATATAATTCCTTCTAATAAAATGGAATCTTAAATTATTCCTATTTCTCTAAGCTTTAGTAGGTATTTTTAGTGAACATTTGTCAAATTGAATTCCTCATGGACAGCAGGTTTTTTTCTATTCTTTAACTAGACCTTTTCTTCCTCAGAGTTTGTGCATGCATGTGCATATATGTGTATGTGTGTGTGCGTGGATGGGTGGGTGTTGTCCCTCCTGAAGAGAGTATTTGCTTCTGGTGTGTTTATATCCTTGTTGTATTTCCCTATCTTTTCTGTTTGCCTTAATTTCTGTAGTCTTTGCAAACAGTAGAAATTATCAGAAGCAGCCTAATTACACTGTATGGGAGTGAATCACACAGACACATTTGATTTTTCTGTCAAACACATCGTTTCAGCCTTGCTGAGCAGGAGGGGAGTAAAAAAATGTGGAATGTAGGCCTCCCTGAATTTCAGGCCTGGCTGGAGTTGGATGTCCCATGTCTTCTGTACAACCAGCCAGACCATGGTTCTCATTTACATTAGGAGCAGGGTAAGCTACCCCTCTGTTGTCAGGGGCAGCGGTAGAAACTCCCTAAACACTAGACTAAATGACCTCCAAGCCTCTCTTTCAGGGGTTGACAACCTCTGGCCTATCTATCAATGGCGGCATGTAGGATGACCTTGAATGGACTGGTGACCAGGATAGTGGTGAAGGGAAGCCATTCTTGCTACGATCCCATTCCTTTGGTCATCAGCTCCAAAATCGTTGTCTTTAGTGCCGGGAGCCTAAGGCTTGGGTCCCCAGACTATGGCTGTGCTGAAGGGTGGGGACAGGCTGTTCATGTCTCACTGCATGCCACCCTTCCCCCCCAAACCAAGGCATGAATAAAAATATCGCATGAGACTTTCAGACATGTTGCCAATCTTTTTTTTTCTTCCAGAATTTATTTATTTTTAGTTTTCAACATGAATTTCCACAAAATCCAAAGATTTTGAGTTCCAAATTTTCTTCCCTACCCCCCCACCTCAAGATGGCAAGCATATAGATTATCCCTTTCCCCAGTCTGCCTTTTCTTCTATCCACCTCTAATGCTCCCCTTACCTCTTACTTTCTTGTAGGGCAAGATGGATTTCTATACCCTATTGCCTGTATATCTTATTTCCCAGTTGCATGTAAAATATTTTTTTAGCATTTGTTTTTTAAATCTTTTTGTTCCATATTTTCTTCCTTCTTCCCTCCTAACCCTACATCCTGGTCATTGAGAAGACAAGCAATTCAATATAGGTTATACATGTGTAGTTACATGTTGTCAATCTTTGATCAGTGCTATAGGCACAACCCAGTTCCCCATGCATACTGTTTCCTGACTGTTTGGCTCATGACTTCTGATCAGTTTACAAGGCTGTAGTCAATCACTTAATAAGCATTCATTAAGAGATTAGCAACAGAGTGAAAAGAACTCTGGACTTTGAGTCAGAAGACTTGGGTTCATATCCTGCTTCAGGCATTTACTAGCTTCATGATGATAGATAGGCAAGTGACTTAACTCTCAGAGTGATGGTTTCCTCATCTGTAAAATGGGGGTGGAGTTTTAAGTTCTCCACCTACACATAATTGTTGTGAGGAAAGTGCTTTTCAAACCTCAAGGGTGCAAAGCAAATGAGAGTTGTTATTATGACATATCACAATGACATAATGAGTACTGGGAGTTATCACTGTGACCAAAATGGTTTCAATTTTCCCAGGAAATTAACATTATGACTACTCTGGCCATATATTTTCCATCACAAAATTAGTTCAAGGGAAGAGATCAGCCAATCACTCTGTTGGGCATTTTGAAACATCATTGGTTTTCTTTTTGGAACTTCCTGATCCTCAGCTCTCAAATTAGGGCTTTTCCATCCCTTTACACATATAAGAATCACTCTTCTTGATGTTAGAAAATAAAGCCCTTCACTGCTTGCTTTCTCTGCTTCTGGTAGAAGCTGGTTTTAGTCAGGGAAACTGCAGAGTGGTTTATATTTACTCTGAAAGACAAAGACATCATAAAACACCAATTCTGAAATGCAGATATGGAATGAAGAAGAAGAAAAGAAGGAAAAAGATAGTATCAGGAAGTCCTGAGTTAGCATCCCTCAAATCTTTATCCTCTCCTCTCTCATTTGTTGGCACAGTCCACAAGATCTTAACAAAGTGAGGAGGAAAGAGGCAAGATGGAAGACTCAGGAAGTGTCCTTAACTTAGCAAGCACAGCTAAAGAGAGGCTTGGAAGTCCTCTTCCATAGATTGCCTCCCAGAAATTTGAACTTGCCTCAGCAAGGAAGCATTTCCATTATTGACTCTTCATAAATAATTGAAGGTGGTTAGAACTGGCCCTGTGTGGAATTATGGAGTTGACCACGCTTTTCTTCAACTTCTCTTCCACAGCTTCTGCCTCCACATCTTCTCTGTTTTTTCTCCCACACCTTCTGTTTCTACCCCCCTTTTCTGCCTAAGGAACATGGCACTCAGTGCCTTCATATTTTATTTGAACTCAAGTTTTCCTGACTCCAGGTGTGGTACTCTATCCACCACCCCCCCTAGCTGACCAAAAGTGTTAATAGTAGATGGATGGAGGAAGTCTTCAAGTGCTATGTGCCAGGTGTTGTCCTAAGCATCACAAATAAAAGTACATACAAGTAGAACAAGCCCCTGCCCTCAAGGAGTTTACATTTGAATGGGTAAAGATCATACATAAAAGGGAGCAAGAAAGAGAGGGAGGACATGCCATGGAAATGAAGAGACATGTGTCTGTTTCCAATGTCTGAGCCCTGGGGTCAAATCACAGCTCTATTATTGTCTGTGCAACCATGGCCACCCCTTAGTTTACTCAACTGAAAAATGAATGAATGGAAAAGTATTAATTAAATATCTACTGTGTGTCTACTATGGCAGTATGACAAAGTGGATAGAGGACAGGTCTTGAAAGCAGCAAGACCTGTGTTCAAGTTCTATCTTTAATTGATACTGGTCATGTAATAGTGGGCAAGTCACTTAACTTCTAAGTGCTCCACATGCCATTCTCCAGAAAGCCAGGCCTTATCTATGCATCTTGCTATCTGCCCTGCTGCCATGATCCTTCCCCTGCCACTGGTTTTCATTCTCTTGCTCTTGTGCAGTTAGATATGAGAGATATGTAAGAAGTTTCTACTTGCCTACCAATCAAGACATGGGAGAACCTCAGGGCTGAGTGGATTCTTTTCCCCAGGCTTAGGGGAATGTTCACTGAAGGTCTCAGCAAGAGGTCTGCTGTTCAAGGTAGGGAGAAGGGAGGGGCAGTTCTAGGGAAGGTGACAAGATGCCTGGGTAGCTTTGTTTACATGGTAGATGACTGGAGTTGAGATAAGAAGACCTTAAATTTCCCTCCTATCTCTAAAGCTCTCAGACTATGATGTTAGTTTTAGACACTTTGAAAGCAGAAGTGAATGGAGAACTTTAGAATAATGAGGAAGTCAAACCAAATACAGTAACTCCACTTTCATCTATCACACACAGAGTGTGTTTTTTCCGAATTGGATCCCACTCACATTTGATGAAGGTGAATGAAGAACAAGAATCACTGAGGGAGGGAAGGTCTCAGAAAACTGAAGAACTTATAGGATGCTTTATGCACATCCTCTCCTCCTCCTCTTTTTCTCTATCCCGCCCCCTCTGGACCTCAGGGTGCTCTCACAAAATGAATTTAGTCACTGTTGACCAAGAAGAAATAAGATGAGAGCCTTCCATTTAAATGTAAACAGATCAAGGCTGTGACATCTGCTCCTGAAAGTGAAGGCAGTGAAAGAAAAAAAAGGAAGTATTATGTACTTGAAGGTGGAAAAAAGGGTCATTTGGTTCAAGCTTTTAAATGCAACCATCCTAAGTTAGAAGCAGCATGGTGACCTTCTCCCAAGTTCCAAGGAGATACTAGGACTCCGATCTATTTGCATGTTTGCAAAACAAGGCTGAGATAGGATGAGCTTGCTCACTGACCTTGACAGAAACATTGTGAAGAACTTTCACATTTCATTGACTGGCAAGTTCTACAGACTAAATAAACAAAATACAGTCTAAAAACCAAAGACCTCATAGCATATAGAGTTGAATAGATTTCTACCCAGAATAGGAATGCTCTCAGACCACTTACCTAGTTGTTTGTCAGTAACAGATCGAGTACAGTGAGATTTATTACAGTGCCAAGGAGGGAGTATGAGCCGGTCCAGGGTTTTCCCTTAATGAAAACAAGGAATCATTAGAAGATAAAGGCTGAGGGGATGTAGCCAGGGAGAAGCCAAACAGAGTAAGTGAGGAGTCCAGCTACAAGAACTTTTTCCTTGTTAGTAACAGAAAAATTAAAAATCCCCTAGCCTTTCATTCATTCATCGAGAGCTCCTTGCCTTCCAAGGTAGAATAGGCTGGGGATGCTATGTTGGTTTCAAAGGGGTCAGATTGTGGAAGGCTAGTCCTCCTGAAGCACACTATGAGGGTGAGCAACGCAAGAATAGAAATAGAGGAGACTTAACTCAACTGAGATCAACAAAAAATGAGAAGTGAAGTGAAATCTAAGAAATTTGAGAAAAAAGAATTTTAAAAGGACCTGACAGAAATTCTACCTCTGCTCCTTTGTCCCCATCTCCTTCTCCCTAGAAAAGGGTATGGGTAGAGAATGATATTCTTGAATGACAATAGCTGGTTATGAGAATGGTCTGGGAAAGATAGTACCTTGTCAAAGATGACCTTGCTAAGGAATTAGTATTTGGTCTGGCAATAATGTTGATATAGAAGGATTTCCTTTGAAAATGTACCATTATTTCCATGGATCATTCTCATTAATGTCTCTAGGATGAAGCAAGGTAACTTCTGTATGGAGTTCTTAGAAACACCTTTTGTTGGGGGAGGAAAAATTCTTCAGACTACCCATTGCACCTAGACAACAGTCCTGAAATGCAATTGTTCATCTTTGCTCATGGCCTCAGATATTTGAAACAGATACATGTTTTTGTATGAAAAAAGTCTTGAATCTTCCTTTTTGTTAATTTTAAAATAACCATGTCAATACCACGATATCGCATTCCTAGGAAAAATACTTTATCTGGGAAAACAAGTTTGTGATAGCCTCCAAAGCAAGAAGATGCTATTCATGGAGAGAGTCCCTGCTACTTAGAAATCCCCTCTCTACCCAAGAATTCCCAGGTGCTCCCTGCTGGGCACTAATCTAATCCCTTCTGAGGTTTGGTAATTTAATTGTGTAATGGTCCACACCTGAGACATTCACCTAGCTATCTCCTAGGACATTACCTGGCTTAAAAAAAATAATAAGAGCATTAAGCTAGGGTCTTAGACATTTAAAGCTTTTACCAAGGCCCAAACATCTGAGTCAACCCCAGAGAGTTCTGGGTAAAGCAACAACAACAACAACAATAATAATAACATAGCAACCCAAAATCAACAACACCATACAACAAGTTTGAAAAGGCGACAAGAAGTAATTAAAGTCCTTTCTAAGTGGCTCTGAAAAATGTATTTTGTCCTTGTAAATTAAATACTCTGGTAGTGATTCCCCAAACATCTATTATTCACACCAGCAGGACAGATGGTAAGTCACTGGAAGATTTATAGAAACTAAAAGACTTCCCGTGTGAAAGGTTAATGAAAGTGTAATTTGAATCATGAAATCTTTATGTGTAGTGTTCGATGTACACGGAGGGCTCATTGTGGATGCATTCGGTTCTTCGGGTGGCTGCTGATGTCACTGCTGGTTAGGCATTGAAATGGGTGGAGCTAGTCCTTTTTGTGCATGTATTCCTTTAAAATATGAAAGTCTCTTTCTCTTCCTCCCTCTCTCTCTTTTCTTTACTCCCTTCTTCCTCCCTCTCTGTCCTTTCCTCTTTCCTTCTCTCCCTTCCTCCCCCTCTCTCTCCCCTCTCCTTCTCTCTCCCACCCTCTATCCCTCCTCTCTCCCTTTCTCTTACTCTCCTTCCTTCTCCCCTTTTCTCCCTCCCTCCCTCTGTTCCTCTCCCCCCTCCTCTCTTCCCCTCCCTTCTTCTCTCCCTCTCTCTCTCCAACCCTCTTTCTCCCTTTCCCCCTTCCTGCCTCTCCTTCCTCCTCCTCTGTCCCTTTTTCCCTCCCTCTTTCACCCTCTCCCTCCCTTTCTTTCTTTCTCTCCCCTCCCCCTTTCCTTCCCTCCCTCTCTCTCTTTCTCTATAGCTTGTAACAACTTCAACAACTGTCTTGGTTCCACCCCGAGGATTTCACTGAGAACATGTTAGAGGGAATCAGAAGCAGAGAAAAGGTCACAAATAAGCGCCTTAGGAACAATGAAAGCTTTTCTCTATGCAGTACTGGGAGAGCTGCTAGAAAAAAAAATGAAAAGGTATTAATCAGAAGTGGCTATAAATCCTCTGGAGTTTTGCTCTTATAAAACTCCTCAGAGAAAGTCTTGAAGGAAATGCAGGTCAAAGCCCCCCAAAAAAGCTCTTGATCAGAGATTGCTGGAGGAAAATCTTCCCAGATGCCGTTTAATAGGCAGCAATCACCCCAGGAGTGGGAAAGCCAAGTACGCTTGAAACATGGTTGCAATTCCTAATAGGTCTTGTCACACTTAAGGCGCTGCAAGCTCCATCCAACGAACAGCTGAAGCTGGCTGGCGATTCATAAAGCCAACAGTTTAAAGTTTATTATGATGAAAGCACTTAATGACAGCCATCGCTAGGGGCCCATCATTTATAAAGCTCTGCTGAGTATTAGACATGTAGCATGACCACCAATTTTATGTCACAATTGCTACCATAAAATGACCTTTGGTGATTTTTGCTGCATGTGGTGGACAGCTCTTCCTTCACATTAGTGCGCTGTGGCTTTTCTTTGTAGACTATTATGCTGTCTAAACCTTATTGAGCCTCCACCCTTGTTATTACCCCGAAGGCCTGTCTACAAAAAAAAAGAAGAAAAAAACTCTCTCATGCTCGTTTATGGCACTCCAATAATTTACAATTCTTACCAGCCTTGGTTTAGTGAAATATTTTAATGCAAATATTCTTTGCCATTGCATTTGATTAAAAAAAAAAAAGTTCCCAGGCTTCTGGCTTGGGCAATATCCATTTGATGAGAGTTCACTGAAATTAGCCCCTTATTCTCTGGTCAGGTTCCAATGAATGGGGACTGTTTTTACTTGCCCGTTAAAAACAGCCCCCAGAAGGGGGGGGAAAGTGATTAATTAAACCTTTCTTGAGAAAAATAGAGATCCTTTAAGATCTTATGTGAGATAAACCCATCGAGTATAAGAATAGTGATCTTTATTTTCCCTACTTCTAGTTACAGTGCAAATTTACATGCAAGTAATATTACTTAATTAGGCTTCAATTTTCTAACCCGCTTTGTGGAGTTTAGAAAGTGTTTGAATACAAGGCCACTTTACTGCTCCGATATAAACTGTAGCTGGGAAAGTGGTCTGTCCATGCTATACCACCTTTAAATTGTGTATATAATTTTATAAATGATATAAAATCTGCTTCTAGTCTTAAAAAAAAAAACAACTACACAAGCAAGGCACACTGCAATTTTGGAAGGATTTAAAATATGTGATTTCTGCTGGTACCTACTGTATTGGGTTTTCTATAAAGCTTTTTTTCAATAAGGTAAATTGTTACATGACAAACTCATCTTCCACCATTATCATCTGCTGTTTGTGTTTAACAACAGGAGATCTGCTCTAACAAAACTGTTGAAATGGCTGCACAAATTACTCAGCTGAAAGCCTTTCACCAAACAAAACAGTATTAATCAGCAGTTCTTATGAAGGTGCTAATTAAAAACAATTTTCTTCCTCAGTTTGCAATACTAAGCCATCTTCAGTTGCACAGTTTCCAATATACAGCTACTGTATATGCTCATACTTCAGGGCCTCTATTAACTATTGAATCTCCCATTAGCCGTTTTATTACATTTCTGTTGACTAGCTTGTTGACATTTTAAAAGTCACAGTATGATCTGTTTAATCTATTAAAAAGTGTATTAATTGAAAAGTCAGGAGGCAGAAAGGATAGGACCAAGCCACTCCAAATACACAGACTTCCAAGTCAGAGACCACATTGAGCTATACGTATGGCCTATGCCAGTCACCTATCTAGGAAAAGAAAAATTTGTGAATTGCAAGTGGCATTTCAGCTTCCAAAAATCTCCTGAAGATTTTGAATATCCCGCTTTATTTAAAAAAAAAATAGCTTTTGCCTTACATTGAAATCCACTCCTTAGGGCGAAACAGTTCTGAATTCCAAATTCATCTTTCTTCAAAGGGAGCTAGGTCACTTCATATAATTCATAAGGCCTGGACCCAGGAGATCCTAACCTCTGGGGACACGTGGTGTTTGTAGACTAGAAACTAGTCCCAGTAGTCTACACAGTTTCTCTTCCCCCAGTGTGGAGGTTCATCTTTACACTTTGATTTTCTCTTTGTCATAACCTCTGAACTTTTTGTTCCAAAGCCCTTCCCAGGAAAACGATCAAGACTGACACTGTACTGTGTCTTTATGGTCAGCTGCAAGTCAAGTGCTGACTAAGCAAAAGGGCCTCCTAGGTGGAGGTGGGGGTAGGTGGGAAGAAGATGACCAATTCCTTAAGAAAAAAAAAATCCCAACTATTAGGAAAAGGTATGCTCCATTCAGCTCCTCGAGGTAGGGGGGTGGGCGGGGAGGGGGAACAAACACCATTGCCTATAGCATTAAAACCAGGTTCTTCAACTGTCAAAAGCAGTTAACTAGTTTAGGACAGACACCTGGCTGTTGAAATAGGGCTCTGGAGGGCCACTAATCCTTCTATTCATTCAGTTAACTGCTGGATCCCCAAAATTGATTCAACAGGTATGTAGTGGCAAATTCGGCCCATACTGAAGCCAAAGGGAAAAACAGCAAGGGGTGGGCAGCTCTTCTCTGAAAACACCCGAGGAACCAGCCAGAAAAGCTTTTATGGCCCTGACAAGTTTTCTGCTGAATACCAAGCAACTAAATTACCCTTCCCTAATGGAAGTTACATTTTCATGCTCAGTCAAAAAGCCAACAAAATACACGATTTATACAAAATAGCATCAACCTCTTAGGTAGCCTTTTCTAGCACTTATATCCCAATTCACATCATATGTCTTGTGCTAAAATAAAATATATTTTTCATAACCAACTCGAATGTGGCTTTTCAGAGCATCACATGACAAGCCACCATGGGTAATATTGGAAAATTTTTGCGTTGACAAAATTAACTTAGTCTGACAGAGGTGCCCTAGGAATTTATGTTTGATCCTAAACATGGTACAGCTAGTAAAATGTATAGGGACATAATACTTATGAGTTCCTAATTAGACAGAAGCCTTCTTTTTGAAATAGTCACTTCTACTGTGCCCATGTAATGAAATTGATCATACATTTTAATGACAGTTGTGGGGGGGTATTTAACATCTTTATGTAAAAATAACTTTTAATCATAAAGTTTAACAGATATATTGTCATGGAAATTTTGAAGGTCAAATCATTTTTGTACCCATGATTATCATTCTCTTAAAATCTTACATAACTTTTTAGATCTTGATCATGTTTTGAACACAACCACAGTATACAATGCCAATCTCCTATAAACTTCCAAAGAATTTAAAGGGTAGGGCTATTCCCAGCAAAAGTTCTTTTTAGAAAGAATAACTAAGGAACCATTAACCTTTTACAATCAACAACTGATGTGTTTTTATTCACATACTAAACTATACAATAAGCAGCCCTTGTGCTGTGTGTATTTGTAGGAAGGGAATATCATAGGTATCTCCTTGAAAATTTTCCAGTCACAATCTTTTACCAGGATCTAGTACCATTATACCAGATGCAGACATAAGAAACCAAATTTTAGCAGTTCATTAAAAAACAAAAAAGTATTTTCTTCTCAGTGAAAGAAACACTGAAATTTCTCTATTCCAAACACACAGATGAAAATGAAATTCTTGTTAATTTGTGTGTTTTCATGAGATGGTCTAATTATTCTAGTGTGTATTATGAAGATAGGTGTATATTTGTACATATCACACACTCAAAAGAAAAAATGGGCAGTCCTGAGTGTCAGTGCTGTGGTGGGGTTTTCTTTGTCTCAGATTTTGTAACTGACTTGGTGGGGGAAAATTCTATGCTTTTTCCCCCAGTATGAAGAAAGCAGAGGACAGCTATGTGCACTGTTATTTAAAACATCCCAAATGCGTCTGATTTTTAAACAAGAAAATATTCAGCCAGTATGCAACCCATACAATCCCCAAAGGAGAGCTACCACTAGCTGAACTACTCAGCTAAATGGCTGGTTTGCATTGCCCTGGTCTTTATCTAACACTGAGAATAGACTGCTGTTTTATCCAAAGAGGAATAAATTGCTGTTATTGTGATGTTAGCCCATCACTTGGCATTGCAATTCAAGTTTTTGTGAGGAAGAAATGTATGATCTAACTGCGACTTGACCTATGCCTTCAGAGAACCATCTAGGTGCTCTAATGGAGCAGAAAAAGTGGTGATATAAGGACATGCAAACTGATGGTGGCGAAAAATTTGTTTGATGATAGATGTGAACAGAGGAAGACTTTGAGGAATAGGTGTTTTTATGACAGCCAAGTTTGTTTAATGTGCAAAAGGGTCCTCACCAAATCTTCTCTTTTCTTTAATTTTTTAAAAAAAGGTTCTTAACGTTAAATATCCATTATTTTGCCTCTAGTACTGAATGAGGATGCAAAGATAACCTGCTAATGACATTACAGCTAAGTGTGCACAGATGAGCCTTTACAGATAAACATCTGGATTTCTACAAAAGCATTTAAACCATTTTGATGAGGCACCAGAAAAGAATATACTTAGATTGCCTGGAGAAAAGTGATTCTCTGTCAGTCCTGGGTAGCACCCATTTAATGTTTACCATACCCTGGAAGCACTTCAAATAACAATATATTCTTGGTTTAAATAAGATAATTGTAAGACTGATTTTTTTTTTTTAATCCCATACATGCCATCCAGTTTGTCTGTGATTTGTTTAGAATTTTTCTGGGAGGGACCTGTTTTTAAAGTGGCCTGGAGACAAGCAGCAGTTAGATTTTAGACTCGATAAAGGCTCACTTTTCATTCATAGTCAGAGCCTAAATGTGATCGTCTTGTACCTAAACAGATAATAAGCACTCAGCACACTCCCCCTCCTTGACACAACACACTGAGACTAATCACACATAATGGGAGAGGAGGAGCAGAGGGCTGGGCAAACTATTGTGTCCAAAGGACAAATGGTCAGTTTATGACGCTTTGGTCTGATGTAGTGATTTCTTATACATCTATAGGGGAAAAAAGCGTCGAGTGTGTGTGTGTGTGTGTGTGTGTGTGTGTGTGTGTGTGTGTGTGTG
>NW_027187358.1:7306315-7324215 GCF_028583685.1 Petaurus breviceps papuanus | reverse complement strand
GTGTGTGTGTGTGTGTGTGTGTGTGTGTGTGTGTGTGTGTGTGTGTGTGAGAGAGAGAGAGAGAGAGAGAGAGACAGAGACAGAGACAGAGACAGAGACACAGCAACAGTTAATTTGGGGGAGGTTCCAAAGACATTTTGGGGGGGGGTGAAAGAAGAATCACAATGTATGTCTTGTTTAGAAGTCTCCCCCAAACAAGAAAACCTCTATAAAAAAAGGCTCTAAGTAAAAATAATTTTGATCCCAATTCACCAGAAAAGCATTAGAGTTCACCACAAGTATATGTGAGTTTTCACAGGCAAACAAAAAATTTGATTCAGGGAAAACACATCTTTGGAGAGCTTGAGAATCACTGTATCTAAAAAAAAAAAAAGGTAAAATCTAAAACTCAAAACCATACAATATCCTGCAGGTGATACGAGGCAGAAATCTTAGGACTTTCCAATGTCAATGTGCCCTCCCACCAAAAACAACTTTTCTCTATCAATTACATGTTCAGATTTTTTTGAAAAATATATGACTATACATATTGATGTTTGGCTTCTCTGAGTTTAGTCTTTTATCCATGTTTGGTTAAAACTAGGAGAAGTGGATAATGAAGGTCTTCTTCATATGTATCCCATTCTTCATTTTTCAACTGAAAATTTAAAAAAAAAAATAAGGGAGGATCAGTTTTTACCTATAGATAGCAATTTACTTTAACCATTTATGAAAAATGTCATCCCTCAAGCATTCACAACCTGATACAGAACTTAAAAGCAAACACAAATTTTAGTACTCTATGGAAAACCCAATGATAGCATTATGGAGATGGGAATTGTAGGTTATTTTGTGAGCAGTACTTTTCAGGACATAAACCAAGCAGCATTTTGCAAAAAGCATCTGAACAACAAATGACTGACTCAGGAAGTTAATGACATTACCCAAGGATTTCACCAGAAAGTGTGAAGTTTTTCACCAGGAGGTTAACTTACCACCCTAGGCCAAGCTATGTGTAATGATGCTGCAGCTCCATTCTCCTCCCCACCCCATTGTGTTAGAGATCACCAGACATTAGCAGACCCCAGCAATACCCCGACACAAGAAGGTTTGCCTGGGTTTAGATAACAGGAAGGCCCTATAGCAGCTCCTGAAGCATCTGTTATTTGTTTTATCTTTTTAAAAAATTAATGATGTGAAATTCAAAATTCCTTTCTCAGAGAAAAATAGAGCCCCAACTTCTTAGCTCAAGCTCCATAAGGCCTTCCATAATGAATTAAAATTTAAAAAAAGATTCACAAATCTAGAGTTAACATTCCTTTAATTGGCCAGTAAAAGATATTTTGCTAGTTATAAATATCAAACATTTTTTTGAGTGTCCAATCCTTCAAACTTTGATTACATTTATTTTACTACTTGTTAAATATATATTTTTAAATGTTTGGGGTAAGGACACCCCCTGCATATTATTTTCAGCTGGAAAATGAAATAACTTAGGGATAAATTAGCCAAACATGACCCCTAATCTAAACAAACGAAGACGCTCAGCTCTGCTTTCTTTCCCAGAATGGCCAGAAATGAAATATGAGCTAGTCTAGGACAGGCTAGTGTAAATGTAATTGGAACGAAGGCCTTCTCTGGAGCATAGTCCTTAGCTGGGAAGTGGCTCTAGAAGCTTTGGGCCCCTCATTAATTAACATACTTTTCTCTATCCATAGGGGAAAAAGGATGATTTAGTCTTTTCATTCTAATCTACTTCATTGAGGTGTTAGTTGCATAATCACTGAAGTAACTTCCATTTATTTCCTAGAAGACTGTCAATTTGGAAAGATCTTTACAGATTCTTGTCACCCCAACATAGTGAAGGGTTTTTAAATTTTTTTTTAAAATCACAGTTCCCTATTCTTTTCATCCTTAGAAGAATACAGGATAAATGACCTCACAGATTTCCTATAGCAAAACCACCAGTCAGGACCTACTAAGTCCAAACATCTCTGATCCTACTTGCCCCCCACTTGGGAGAGTGACAGAGGGAATTCCCCCCAAATGCTTTATACTGGGTGGAGAGAGGCAAAGGCAGCTGAATTCTTTCCTCAGGGAGTGAGGATAAAGGAAAGTTGATTACTCAGCTTGAATCAGCTGACCTACTCACTCACAATGTACTAATAGAGAGAGACTCAAATGAGCTCTTTATAAAGTCCCTGAGGTAATATGTGGGATAAATAATTCTTCTGTAAATATGGGCTAGAAACCACTTTTAACTTGGATTCTGTGCTGACCTCTGCAGGCCAAAACAGAGGCTTCATTCCATGAAGGGGGTAGGTCCAGTTCAATGCCATCTGTGAGCCCTTCCAGCAATGGAGGAGGAGGGAACCCTCCAAGAAAATATTATAACCTGTCACCAGATCATGAACGTGTCAAGACTATAGCATCAGGGTACTTGAAATACACACAAAACAGTTAGAAAAATACCTGCTTCAGTGGGGAATGTTATATGGCTTAAGAGTAATTCCATGTATCAAAGCTATATTTCTGTGCCCAATTAATAATTATAATTTTAAGAAATGAAAAGGCACCTTTTTTTAAAAAAAATGAACAAAAAGCAAATTGTGAATAAAACAATTTTTCAATTTTGCAGGTTAAAGCAAGGTCTTTGAGGACTGAACTAAATTACATAGCTGCTATTAGTAGCATTATGCTTTACTTCATAATTGGATGTAACACGCTCAGCCTTACCCTGTGAATAGCTGCCGCAGGAGTGGAGTTCATACTGTTTACCCTTTACAGTATCCACAATTATCAACAGCACACCACACAGATTCTGAGCACCAGCCACTTAGAATGTGGCATTTTGAATAGATAAGCAGAAATGCAATATGGCCGTTCTTTTGACACAATGTCCTGACTTTACCACAGAGCCAGAGACTATTTTCATTACCAAGGGCATGCACACACACATGCACATGCACACACATGCATGTGAGCACATATATACACAGAGAGAAAATTGACACAGGTAGTTCTGAGATAGAAAAGAAATAATGCTTTAGAGCAAATGACATCTTAAGGGCTATTTCTATGAATGAGGGAATTTTTACTAAGAAAACTCCAAGCTAATAGCATTTCCTTCCATTTCCTAAGTCAGATCTCTGCATCCCTCAACAATTTGCCAATCTCACATCTGGACACGTCTGAGCCACCCAACCGGGCAGTGCCTGCCAGAGCTAGCTAGCAAAGGGCCTGAGAGGTAGGAGTGGCAAGCCAGGTTGTGTTTTTCTTCCCAGTCCCTGGGACAGATGCAAAGCCAGTGTTTTAAGAGCATCTACCACCTCGTGCAGATTAGTTCCCGAGCAAGGTGGGTGCAGTATAACCAAAGCTCTGGCAGAAAGTATAGAATGGCACAGATTTGATTACAGGCTTGCTTTTTTAACGGAAATAAAATTTCACAGCTAACAATGAAAGGTGAAAAGTTTAAGAGGCAAAGCTGTTCCTCCTGATCACTGACTGTTAATCAGCTTCATGGGTGGCTGCCTAAATCTGTGGATTTTTTTTTTTAACTTGCACTACTGCCAAGATTGTAACTAATTTTTTTCCCCCTGTTGTAGGAGGAGGGGTGAAAAAGTCTACATAGGAAGCAGCTGTGTATGAGTGACATGAGGCACTAATGCAGAGGGCAAAATTAAAATTCATGAATCTCTTCACAACCATTTGTGTAACAAGATTAAGACGGGACAGCAGCAAAGAGCTGTATTATCAGGCGTCTTACAGTTCTCCAGCTGGTTACGCTCTATTCCAAAACAGTAGGGCTAAGAGGATAACATGCAGCCTGAAGGAAAACTCCTCTCCTTCATTTGGGAGCAGTCTCATCCCAGGGAAGATGGAAGTTTTGAAGGAGATGGAAGGGAAAACAACTGGTTTCCCCCACTAAGAGGGAAAACTTTTAAAGCTAGGGTTCACTAGCTTCCAAGTGTCGACATCCTACCTCCCTACCCTAGGGAGGCTCACATCCCCAAGCAAGTACTCCTGGGCTTGGGTCATTTGTCTAGCATTCAACACCGATGCTTCCTACTATGTCCTGAGGAGGGATGGAATGGTAGCAAAAGAGAAACAATGGAGCTCTCTTGGAGGCTTTGACATAGAATGAATCCTTTGGAAAGAGACCCCTGAATCTGTAAGGATGCAGCATTCACTCCAGACCATCTCTGCTAGCCCTGCTCAACAACATCTACCTCCCCAACCCCCTCCAAAGGCCCAAGCTCAGTGGGGATCCCTTCGGCATACCCTCATTTTGTAAATGACAGCTACAAGTATATCCCTTATAGCTTTGCTAGTATGTGTCTGTCCTGAGAGTAGGTATTCTAAAGTGAGCAGAGGCCCTTAATGCTGGAAAGCCTGGTGCTGCATGTCTCTGTTCAGGTCCCCCTCTTGATAGAGGCATCAGAGGGCCTCAAACTGGCTGACACCATATGATAGTCGTGTAGTATTAGGATTTTGAGCTGGATGGGTATCTTTTAGCCCAATATTCTCATTTTACAGATTAGGAAAACTGAGGCAGCCAGGATTCAAATCCATGTCTCCAAATTCTAAATCCAGCACTCTTTCCCATTTTGGGCTAAACACCACCAAAAAAACTTTGGGTATATTGTAGCCATCATTTTATACCAATTACCTAAAGCTCTCCCTGCACATCTCCTCCCAGCAATATTGTATTACATTCCTGCTACTTAAAAGATGACAAAAGAGATCCCTGAGGTAATATGTAAAATGAATGAAAAGGGGAAAACTCACATACTTTGATTTTTAGACATTTATGCTGAGATAATGAATTAAGGCCCTCTGTCAATTCTACTTATTCAATAAATGCTACTTTTGTGGAACTAGTCAATCAGTCAATGATTATTTTTGAGGGTGCTTATTTATGGGCGTGCACCATGCTGAGGTAGGCATCAGGCAGAGTTTAAAGAGAAAGTCACTGTTCACTGACCACTTATACAGGTAAAGCAGGGGAGGGATTGGGAAGGGTAGCCAAGGTCTTTAGAATGGTCACGGTAGAAGACAGGGTGGAAGCATCCCAGAGTGCACAGCCCCATGTAATCACCCAGTAACTTGGATTTTACAAGCTGACAATGAGAAAATACATTTGATGTTCCAGGAGATGATAATGATGATTCACATTTATATAAGTGCATGGCATCATGTTAAAATTCATCATCAGGTGACCTCTGTACCTCTAATCTCTTCCCTAGTAACTATAGCCGGAGGGGAGACCACTCTGTTATGAGGAAAGGAGAAAAAAGGGGAGTAGGAGAGAACATTCCACCTACCACATAATACCCTAAAAGCCATTCTTCCTGTTCTGGGGGTGGGGTGAATGATGGAAAATAGGCTTCTAGGCAACTGGATGAGAGCTGAGTTACATGTAATTTTCTTCCCCTCCCCCCCTATAATAAATGGTGGACCAGATTCTGTCAGAAGGAATAAATTGCTAGTTATAGAAGTATTTAACTCTTTCAGTCCATAAGGTCCCATTTTAGTAAACCTTCTTCCAGGGACTAAAATGGGACTCTGGTGACCTTAGGAAGTCAGTGCATTTCCAGAAAGTGCCTGGCTTCCTCATTCTTTCTTCAAAGATGAAACTCATTCTGCATCCATTTTTTTTTTCTAAAAACAAGACATTGCCTACTATGCCAATGGATAATAAAGAGTGTTGAGGAGGCTATTAATATTTTCCCAGGAGGAAATCAAGGTCAGGCCTTTACTTTTTGCAGCTACAACTTGCAAAACCACGGCAAGCCAAAGGATCTTGCTGAGGTCAGATTAGCTCAGCACAGGCGATTTCTGTGAGGCTTGGAGAAATGTCCTAAAATCATCAGAGGTAATAAATGTGATCCTGATAAGCCTGACATGTATTAACAAACGTGGGATTCCTAAAAAGTTTTCTGTGGAACACCTGCCTCTCTGTGTCCTACATTACTCTTTTCCTATAAATAATAAAAAGGCTGATAACACTGCTTTATGTAAGCAAGCTTAGAAATCACTCTCAGATAAGTGCTTTTGACCTAAATCTTGTAGCTCCTCGATCTGACATATAACCTCGCAACTGTGAAATTCTGTATGAGATTTAGCGGTCTGAAACTGCCAACTGACCCAGCTATAAAGCCAGGGGAGATAAGGATTTACAGTACGATATGATACAATTAGACATTCACCTTCTATTTATTTTGGGACAGCAAAGCATTTAACCTACTTAAAGGCGGTAGGTTTTTTCATTAAAATATAAATGCTTGTTTATTATTCATTTCTATGCCATCTCCCCTGCATTCCACAAATTAGTCTATTATGAATGGAAAGATTAGTTTGTTACAGAAAAAAGAGTAAACAGGCGCTGTTTCTGTAAAATCCTCCTAGACATGCAAAGATAAAAGATGACTTTGCCACACAAAAATAATCAGATACAAATAGCTGTTCAGAAGCAACACACCTAAGGAGTACTTTAATCAAATATTTAGGTTACCTGCCAAAAAGACCATGATCTCTTCAAAATGCAATGCGGATTAAAGTGTTATCTAACACAAGCAGAAAACTAACCTTGGAGTGGAAGTTTGAAATGTGTTCATCATAATTTTCATGTCTTTGGAGAGAGAAACCAGCTTTTTCAGCTAGATTGCAAAACTGGTTTAAAGTATTCCCTCGGAGTGGGGCAAATACCATCGCTTTCCCCTAGAATATTAGAAAGGAAATTCACACATTTTCAAACTGGAAAGTGACCAGACATAACAGATATTAGTACAAGCATTTAGAGAGCTGCTCTTAGGCAGGGAGACCCAATTGTTCTTAATGAGGGTAGGGAATAATAAAATTGGCCATTTGTAATAAGACTAGATTTTAGTGAAAGAAAAATTATAAAGTATTTTGACAAGTTTTTTTTTTCCCCATCAAAAATGAACCACGGTCACACAAACAACACACATAGCAAATGGAATGATGCTGAAGCATGGTGTCTGATAATTGTCACATCTCTCTAAAGTCTAACATAGAAACCTCTTGGTTGTACAGAGTGCCTAGAACACTAGCACATACCCACTGTTATTAAACACCCAGGGGATGTCCAATAACAGCTGACAGCGTGTATACAACGCAGAACTCCTTAATAGTATTTTTAGATATGGGGGTACATAACGTCCATTTACTATCCCTTGAATATGCTTTTGTGATCAGAGCCTCATGCCAAGAAATGCTCCACAAAAACACATAAGATCACCAAGTTGTTGGGTTTTTTTTAATGAACATATAGAGTATTCAGATTTCACTGCTACCATTAGCTTTTTCCATTAACGTGTGGGTAAAAGGCTACTGTCTCTTGGCTTCCAACTTCATTGAAATCCATCACAATGGTCATGATTCTAGCAAAGCAACTAATTTTAGCATTCCAACATTTGAATTCCAATGAAACTGATTTAATAAAGAAAACTAATATAAATATAGATTTCACTCAGTGCCATATAGCCTTAAGGATTTTTTTTCCTTCTTCAACAAGGCATTTCCTTGATTTCAGAGGAATCTCTGACATGTTCCTCTGAATGACAACTACTAGGGTGTCACACAGGTTTTTTTTTCCTCCTTCCCAAATTTTCAGGTGTTCAAATTATCAAACTCTTTCTAAAGAAGTCTGTAAACTCCTAATTATTTTTCAGACTATCGACAATTGGCTATTACAATGAAGTGTCACTTTGGGGAGATTTTGCAATCACGAAAACATACTATATTTGCTTCTGAAGAACAGGCTGTCATTTAGAGTGGTAGAAGAATATAGCACAGAATAGTGGAAATGATACTGAAATGAAAGCCATCAGACCCCAATTCTAGAGCCAGCTTTGATGGAAAGTCACTTAACCTCACTGACTCAGTTTCTTCATCTGTCAAATTGTATAACAACATCCTCAAGTAAGGAATTGTTTTGAGGACCAAATGAAATCACTTATGTAAAGCGCTTTGAGAAATAAGGAGGGTTACCCAAATGTAAAACTGAGATTTTATTTTCAATCGCACCTAATCCAAGGCTATGCATATTTTATATTCAATAAATATTTGTTGAATTGAATTGGATGCATATGCATTCACTTCCTCAACTACCTGTATGAGGACACACTGTCACATACACACACACACATACGATATTTTTATAATGTGTTTACATGTATATAAGCACACCAAGGCACATAATTATAGCAGCGCCATTCATGCCACTACACTTATGGGTCTGTCAGCTTTTCCATTATTAATTGCTATTTTCAGGAGGTTTTCAAACTTAGCCACAAAAATTCATTCTGATGTGAAACTGGATATAATACGTGGTCTCAGCAGGGGAGCGAAAGCCTCCATTAAAAAAGAAAAAAGAATAAAGAATACTAGTAGGTCATTTAGTCATTTCTGAAAGCTGGTTGGCTTTTTAGATGTCTGAACAATGAAAACTGTTTCATTTAAAGCTGCCTTCCAGAATTGTTTTATGGTCACAACGAGAGAGTCAAATTTTTAAAGCTATTATCTGTGTTATACATTTAAATCACTGCCATGGGCTTCTTGGATTAAGTTGATGTTCAGTTTCACAAAACCAGTCCAGATTCTGCCACTCACTTGCTGGGTGACCTTGGGCAAGTCCCTTGGCCTTTTACATTTGGCAGGAAAGCTAAAGGATGACTGATAGTGATCTCACCCATTGTTCATAACCTTTTTGACATTGCCTTTGAATTAACTTATATTCTACCTGTAATGTAGTTGTTTGCATATAGGTCTTTCCCTCCTTAAGGGCAGAGTATTTGTCTTACATCATCTTTTTGTCTCTCCAGGGTATGGGGTCCAGGGCCTTGCTTATGGTAGGCACTTAATAGATAAATTAAAAATTTAGTTGAATAACACCTAAAATTTTGATGACCAAATCCATATCCTGAATGATCTAAAAACTGAAGCCCTTAAGAAACTTGGAGGTATACTTCATTAAAAAATATCCATCTATGAAGTAAAGTCACCTCTCATTTTTAATAGGCTCTATTTTCCGCTTATTGTGATGTTATAATGTTCATTCTGGGATGGTATTATACTTAGCAAGAAGAAAAATAATGGAAGAGAGTAATTATTTGAGCCTATTATTTATTTACTTTTAAATTTATCTTCCTTCTCCTCCCTTTTTCTTTCCTTCCTTTTTTTTTTTTTTTGCCTTTTGGAGGGCAATTGGGGTTAAGTAACTTGCCCGAGGGTTACACGGCTAGTTTTTTTGTGTGGGTGTTAAGTGTCTGAGGCCGGAACCAAACTTGGGTCCTCCTGACTTCAGGCTGGCGCTTTACTCACTGCGCCACCTAGCTGCTCCTCTTCCTTCCTTCCTTCCTTCCTTCCTTCCTTCCTTCCTTCCTTCCTTCCTTCCTTCCTTCCTTCCTTCCTTCCTTCCTTCCTTCCTCCCTCCCTCCCTTCCTCCTTCCCTTTCTTCCTTCTAGCTGAGGACTTCGATCTCCACCCCAATTAGTGTAATTAAAAAAGGCAGCTCAGTTGAATGATCTAGTGTGCAAACTGGATGAATGGGGATCATTAATCATTGGATAGACAGCTGATGCCACTCAGGAAATAGTCTGTGGTTGGCTGAAAGAATAGGATACACTTCTTGGCCTATGTACAAAATAAAGCAAGCCAGTTCAGGATAGTAAAGAGTATTGTCAAACAAATATAGTGGTTGAAGATCGCCAGTCAAGTCTATGAGGGAATCACTTAATGGTGGGGTGAAGAGGGTCTCTCTCTCTGTCTCTGTGTCTCTCCCCTTCCAGTTCAGGAGATTCTGATGACATATGAGATGGGACTCTGGTGACAGGGGTTGGTAGTAGAGTCTACTGGAGCCCGTAGCAATGAATGGTGAAGAATACAATGCTTTCATCCTGGCAAGCCGCTCCTGTGGAAATGCAGCCTGGTGGCTAACTGTTCCTTCAAGCATTACAGCCACATCTATTGAAGACCCAGAAAACAAAGTTCACAACAGGGTCCTTTTACTGTAAGTGGTTCAATATCAGAAACTTAGAAGATTTTTATCAGTAGAAATGATGTTAAGAAAGAGGAGTTAGGGGCGGCCAGGTAGCACAGGAGTAAGAGCACCGGCTCCAGTGTTGGGATGACCTGGAGATCGAATCCCGGGCTCAGACACTCAGTACCACACCCAGAAACAACTGGCCGTGTAACCTTGAGCAAGTTACTTAAACCCGATTGCTTTAAAAAAAAAAAAAAGAAGAGGAGTTATTATCTACTTTGCCCTTGTACTGTAAGGACCATGGATCTTTCTGTCTTGCTTGCAGTAGAAATATGTGTTTCTCCCCAATTAGAATGTGAGCTCCATGAGAGCAGGGACTATTTGTATCCCCAGTGTAATTTAGCACAGTGATCTATGCTTAATAAATGACCATTCATTCCATGATAAATGAAGCAAATGAAAATGGTTGCAAAAAAAAATCACCTAAGAACAGTGGCAGCATCTGGAACTATGAGCCCTTTTAACAGTGAAATGTGCCAGTTATGGAAGGCATCAACACTCAAAACCCAGAGGACAACCACATATAAGAGGAGCCTCTACAAAGGAAGAAGAGGATTTCCAATAATCAATAGCTATGCGATACCCTTTTGTCACATGCAATTATTTATAAATCTCTCTATACTTGTACTTTAAATTTGAGCCTACTTTCCCCAGGATGTATCTAGAGCAAGAATGTGCCTCTAGCTTGGGTGGGGGGGGGCAGGGAGAGAGACTGTTTTATACTAAATATTCTTACTGTATTACCTTAGTAAATACCCTTTTTCTAACAGCTAATTGACGTGACTGATTGATAATCAATAGGAAGCACACCAGTGGGGGCTCATGAGCAATAGTAGAAACACAGCCCCTCAGGGTTACCTCTAAAATCCTGAGGGTAGTAGTGCGTTTTCTTCTGGAGACCTCACCCACCAATTTTAATGGGAGTTGGAAAAGTAGTCCCTGAGTGGTGCTATACTATGGAGGTACATGCTTTTGCAAGCACTAAATCAGGTACTTTATAAATATAAGGTAAGAAATAATTTCTGATAAGTTTTATAAAATGCTATTTGTTGAATCTGCATAACTCTGTATTTGGGGGCGGGGCATGATTTTAATTTCTGCCTGTAAGTTTGGAACAGTATAAGATCTATGACAGTTACTTTTCTGAAAATTTTTGATAAAAGGTACTAAGTAAGGTATTTAAAAAGGACAATATTTGAATCTCCCTTGGACCCCAGAGAATTGTTCTGGATTGGGGATATGAACAATGAATTCAAAATGCATCCTAGATAATTAGATGAGGACTGAAAATTAATAATAATTAAAATTTAAAAATTAATAAAGGGGTTGATCAATGAGTGCTTACTCCCTTGAGCACGTGCAGATGATTTCAGTCCAAGTCACCATGAGAATGAGTTTCTGGTCATGATGATTCAAAGGCTGGTACTATCTGTTGACAAAGAGTCTTCTAATTGGCTGTAGAAGAACCAGTGATGCAGAAGGTACTAACCCTGAACTGAGTGCATAAAAAAGGTGTGATCCATTCAAATCTCATTCTCTTTTCTTTGGTGGTTTTGAATGAGAAGAGATACTTTGAGCTGTTGTGTGGGGGAGGGTCAAGCTGGCCCACCTAGTCACCATGTATCCATGAACACATAAAACCTCTGATTCTTTTGTGCTTATTCTTTCCTGATCTTAAGTAAATGACTAGACTGAGGCAGGGGGTGCCCAGGTGATTGTATGAATTCAGGAGATCTACTGAGGTCCCATCAGAGGTCCCACCAGCAACCAGTCAGTAGCAATGGCTACCAGAGAAGTAGTGGCTAACGACAATGGAAGCCCTTGCAGACAAATGTGAAAAGACTTAGGGATGAGAATGGCTATAGTTTTAAGGAATATGACACTTAAAGAGAGAAGGGCTAGCTATGAACTTTAGAAAGGCACTGATACCTGGAGCCTAGCAGAGAGACAGCTAACAACATCAAAGGAGAACTTCATGAAAACTCTACAAATGGAAAAATGGGGGCTGGGGTCAGGAGGTGGGAGGCACCCTTTGCCACATGTGTGCCTCAATACTACTGTACTTTATGTTTGAGTCCATTCTCCCAAAGGACATGTAAAGGGAGGAGTGTACATTTGCCATAGGAAAAATATTTTATACCCCTTATTCTAGCCATACCCTCTTTAGTTAATCTCATTTCTAAAAGTTAATGAGAGTTCACCTGATTCTAATTATTAAGGGGGCATATACCAGTGAGGGTTCAGGAGCAATAGTGTTAGAAGCCACAAGCCACAGGGACACCCCCTAGAGCCTGAGAATAGTGAAGAGCAGTTGGCATCTGGGAACCTACACAGATAATTTGGATAGGAGTTGGGGAATGTTACACTTTCTTCTCTCATCATACTCAAATGTCTTGGAGGAAAGATGGGATTTTATAATCTTCATCATCATTTTAAGGGCCTTCAATAATACCAGCAGAGCACAATAATTCACCCAGCAGGATCTTAGCTAATAAAGTGCATTTTTTGTTTTCTAAAAATTAAAAACATGAGAATTCTATGGATGTCAAATTATCATGACTTTAAATAGGTGACTTTCCATTCATCAAAGTTATAACTGCCCATATATTTACATTTGCAAAGTATTTTTAAAATTCAGAAAGATCACCAAATCAAATGCAAACCTTTGTTTATGATAATTTGGGGTATTTTTTTTTTTGCTTTTTTTGTTCATTTATCCCTAGAGAGGACAGAAGTTTCACATATTGGTCTTACATACATTTTGAGTGAATCTGTAGACATTTTGCAGGAGTTGAATGTATTTTTTTTTTTTTTGCCTAACCAGTGATTTCATTGGAGCAGGAAAGTCCCCAGTGAAGAAACTCCCTTTACTAATGCATATCATCAACTATTCTGCAATTTAATAGTCTAAGAATGTTTCCTGGGGCCAGTGAGAGGCTAAGTGATTTGTGCAGGGTCATATGGACAGTATGAGTCTAAGGTGGGACTTATTCATAGAATTATCATTTCAGATCTAGAAGGGACCTGAGAAGCCATTCAGGTAGTCTAATCCCTTAATTTTAGAAATAAGGAAGGAATATTAAGCCCAGGAAAATTAAGTGACTTGCCCAACATCACACAGGTAGTAGTGTCAGAAATGGAATTTGAACCCAGACTTTCTGATTCCAGGCCCAGTGCCCTTTCCAATGTATTATATTGCCTCCAGACCCCAGGTCTTCCTAACTCCTTTGGCCAGTTCTCTATCTACTATACCATGATGCCTTGCTCTGTATTTACTTAATTAGTGTGATTTAAACTTTTTAAGAGGAGTGTTTTAGGCTCATAAAATGTTTTTATCCCTTTTTATGACAATTATTTTAGTAATTCCTTAAAAAATAAGAACTCAAAATTATATTGGTTTTTCAATTGTTTCTCAGTTGTGTAATAAGAACTCAAAATTATATTGGTTTTTCAATTGTTTCTCAGTTGTGTTCAGCTCTTCAAGACTGTAGCTGGGGTTTCTTGGCAAAGATACTAGAGTGGTTTGCCATTTTCTTCTCTGGTTTACTTTGCTGATGAGAAACTGAGGCAAACAAGGTTAAGTGACTTCCCCAGGGTCACAGAGCTAGTAAGTGTCTGAGGGCAGATTTGATTTCAGGAAGATGAGTCTTACTAACTCCAAGCCCAACACTATCTACTGAGCTACTTAGCAGACCCACAATTACATAAACATTTTCAAAGTGCTTTCTTCATAATAACCCTATAAGATAGGTTGTACAAAGTATCATTGTCTCCATTTGATGAAGAAACTTAAGTTTAGAGCATTCGTTTTCAAACTTTTCGGTTTCAGGACTCCTTTGCACTCAAAAATTATGGAGGATCCCCCAATGAGCATTTTTTATGTGGAGTAATGTCAATTGATATTTACTGTATTAGAAATTAAAACTTCTTAGTGGGATTATTTAAATAGTTTTGACTTTCCAGACCCCATGAAAGGAGTCACCCCCTCGACCATGTTTTGAGGATCACATTTAGAAAGGTTATTTACCCACGGTCCTGGACCCAGGTCTCCTGACTCCAAGTCAAGCCCACTGGAACCAGATTAAAATGTAATTGGGAAATACTTCACAAAATAAATAAAAATACAGTGGAACATGGATCATGTTCATATGTGGTTTTTCTAAGTCAATGTGAGTTCAGCAGGGATCCTTATATAAAGTTTAGTGGTCCTGTTTTTATTTGATTTTGATACCACTGACCTACACCTGCTAACATCTATATGCCTAATCTGGCACAGTATGTTGGCGTTACAAAAAAAAAATAGGGCATTAGCCCAACTCTCAAGGAATTTACTCTGTAATTGGGAAGATAATATTGACATTGATGAAACTAGAGAACAATACTAAGTGTATGTGATCAAATGCTAAATTTCGTAATCAAGTATAAAAGATGAAGGTCTTAAATTTTGCTTTCGAGGAAAATTAGGTTTTGGAATGGGCAAGTGCAGGGGAATTCCAGGTGAGTGAGGCAGTATGAACAAGAAGGGAGGTGAAGGATAACAATGGGTCTAGCCTAATTGGAGGGAAGCCAGTGCTGGGCAAGTGGTGGTGCTTAAGCTGCTCAGTGAGGGGGGGCCAAGTAGTGAAGAGCCTAAGGGGTCTAGACTTGGTCATGTGGGCTGATCTTCTCATTTCACAGATGAAGAAACTGAGCACTGTTTCTCAGGTGTGAGGTCACAATAACAACAACTAATGTTTATTTAGCCATTTTTACATTTTGCAATGAACTTTTTAGAAATGATTTGTTAGGATGTAGGTAGTAAAAATGTGAGCTGGAGAAAGACCTAAGCCTTCTTAGAGCAGAGTTCTTAACCTGGGGTCCATGAACTTGTTTTTAAAGTATTTTTTTATAACTAGTTCAATATAATTGGTTTCTTGTGTAACCAATTTTAATATGTCATACAATCTTTTATACATTTAAAAACATTATTTTGAGAAGTGGGCCTTTGCTTTACTGGACTGCCAGAAGATTCTAACACACACACACACACAAACACCTGCTAGTTGGCCTTTAATCTTTGGTCTTATTAAAATAGTTTGTAAATTTTAGTTAGGAAAGACTTTATACATATTGCTACCTTTTCTTTTCTATGCCCTCTCAATAGCTCTTTTCTCAAGGGGGATGGCTAGGTATTTTCTCTTAAGCTCTTTTTTGAATTCTAAGAGAAAGTGAATCAATTTAGCTCTTTTCAAAACAACCCCTTGCAGGTCCTCACCACTGCCTGGTAAGTTGTCATTTTCACCCAGGAATAGACAAAAAAAATGTTATAGGCCAAAGAGTTGGTAGAAAAATTGACAAGAACCTGGGTTTCCTGGTGCCTTGTCTTCTCACAGCACTCAGCCCTTGCTCACAAACCAATTTCCATGAGACAAGCAAAAACAGTTTGTACTAAATGTCAGTTAAATAAAGTAGATTACAGATGTTAGATAAAAAAAGAGGAGAAAATCTGTCAGTAAAAAGAAATTGCTCTTCTAAAAAGGGAGACCATCATTTACATTTACAGCATTTCTCAGATATAGTCAGGGCTCCTGGAATTTGGCAGTTAGGCTAAGGCTAGTTTCTGGAGAAGGTTAACTGAAGTCTGCAGTGATATTTTTGAATTCTTGACAATTTGGTAACAGTGATAACAAGCAGGAGACCCGTCAATATTGCTGTCCCCCAAATCTCCTCCTGGTCCCAGGTAAACTCCTATTTCCTAGCTTCCCTGAATGCCCTTTCTGAATACTCCAAAGCCATTTCTGAGGAGAATTAGCAGATAGTTTGTTACTTGTCACTTCTGGCCCATAGTTCAACCTGCAGGCTCTTGCCTTATTTTAAATTACATTTGGGGCCTCCGATCTCAGACACTGGGATTGCTAGAGAATTGCAGTAGCATAGACTTCGGTGCATCTCGCTCTATCAATCATCAGTGACAAGAAGCCAGTCACCAAAAAAGGGAAGTGTTGCTTCTTTGAATACAATTTGCTGATTTCAACCTTTTTTTTTTATACTATCATTCACATTGCTGTCTTCTTGCAGGTTTGCTGCAGAATCTTCTCACACACAGCTTTGTCGAATTCTGGCAGAAATGACATCCATTGTCTTTGTAGTTTCCCCCGAACCAGGGAATTTGGGAAAGTTTTCATTCTTAGCAGGTGACAAATATTTCCTGCCCAAACTCAAGTCTCTGCTGGTGAATCTTACTGCTCCTTGTCAGGAGGTTGTCTATAATTGCCCACCCAGGAACAGGTGTCAGATTAGCAGCAGGGCTGGGACAGAACCCTGAGATTTCTCCATTGCTCCTCGACCAAACTGGAAACCTGCCTTGCTCATTAAGCTCTCTCCAGGGACCCTTCCTCCCCCTCAACCACATCCCTATTTATAATCTTCTGAAGAACTGAGTAGCAGCCCTCCTCCTCCACCCCAGACCCCTCCACTTGCCATTCTTGGCCTCTGGACACATAGGGAATCAGCAGCTGGTTTTATTTTAGCTAGAAATCAAAGGGTTGAAATTTCCCTAGGAGTCAAATCATTTTTTCAGGGAATGCCATTCACTAGTGATCAATCTCTTAAGTGGAGAAAATTTTGTCCCTACACTTTCCAAGCACAAATTTCAGAATGGGCCCCTTAAGCCTTTGTTCACTGAAAAACAAATGGATCTCCAGGCATTCCCCTCCTCCAAACGTGGGGGCTACTTGGGTGGCATTTGTACCTATGGAGAGAGATAAAGAAAGACTTTTGCACTTTCACCCTGCACACTAGAGTTCCATGAGTAATTAGCCCTCAATAAGCTGATTCACTGATCTTCAGCAAGTGAGTATTTCCTGCAAGTAGGGAGGGTTTAGCTAACACTGGTGTTGTATATAAATAACATGGTGATGGAGGTACAGAGAGTCCTAAGAACTCCCTATAAATATCTCATGTGGAATTGTTAGAACCTTGAATTATTAGTAAGGGGCTGTGGATGCTGCTTCCAAATGCAGATGGTGGGGCATAGAGGAAAGGGCAGTATACTTATTGTTAGAAGCCCCAGATCAGATCATGTTCCTCTTTCTTACTGTCATCCCCTCTCTGAGAATGAGGCTCAGAGTATTTGCCCTCTCATTTCACAGGAGTGGAGTGAGGAAAGTGCTTTGTAAATTTCTAAGCGCTATAGAACCATATTTTTCTTCCTTACTGATCTGTTAGAATCCCTACAGCATTTGTGCCTTCAAACCTTGGAGGGGGAGGTTAAGTTGTAGATAGGGGGAAGGGAGTAAGCATTTATGAAGTGCCTACTATGTGCCAGATTCTGTGCTAAGTACTGTTTACAAATATTACTTCATTTGATCTTCAAAACAACCCTGGGAGGTGAGTATACTGAGGAAAACAGAGGTTAAGTGGCTTGCCCAGAATCACAGTCAGTAAGTGACTGAGGCTATATTCAAATTCGGGTCTTTGTGACTCCTGGCCCAGTACTCTATCCACTGTGCCACCTTCAGATAATTGAGCCTTCAGCAAGGCAAGTTCCCATCATTCCATGTGACAAAGAAAACGTTTTTTTTTTTAAATTTTTAAAGAAATCTTGGATTTTAATCATTCTTAGACTAAAGCATGCTCTCTGTTTTTCCCTCCTTTCTGTCTCACTGCTGTCTCTCCCTTCTTTTTTCTTTTTTCTTTCTTCCTTTCTTTCTTTCTCTTTTTCCTTCCTTCTTTATTTCTTTCTTTTCTTCCTTCTTTCTTCCTTCCTTTCCTTTCCTTTCCTTTCCTTTCCTTTCCTTTCCTTTCCTTTCCTTTCCTTTCCTTTCCTTTCCTTTCCTTTCCTTTCCTTTCCTTTCCTTTCCTTTCCTTTCCTTTC